>NW_025938882.1:0-1479 GCF_000764305.2 Hyalella azteca | reverse complement strand
TCTTGCATGTCTGTTCTCTCATCGGGCATCTCATAATTACCATAAATCCGTAAATACCAGGGTAAATTCTACTCATTTAAAACAGTAAATATCACGGTAAAAATGGTAATCATTTACAGAAGTAAATATTAGGGAAAAAATAAACTTATTGTGTTAGTACAAGTAATTGCCGTGCATATTAGTGCTAGACGAAAATTATACAAGACTAGTACACCGTAGAAAGTTTGCATGAAAAAATTATATGAAGTTATTAAGGGTTTAGTAAAAGGCAGAATATTTTAAATTTAAAATTTAAATTTAAAGAGCTTGAAAATTTCATGGATCAGAAAATGCAAAATGAAAACAATACGGTAATTAAAGTAAAAATCCGAAATGAGACCAAGATCATGACATTACCTTCATGGGCGCCACATCGTCGGGCGTCCAGCGATAAAACTCGTGTAGTCCGTGGTACCATTTGAGGGAGTAGAGTCCACCGGCGTTAAGCGCGTGGCCTTTCGCCTTCCACTGACAGTCGATGACGGTAGAGTTCCCTGCCAACACAACCTCCGGCACCGTGATGTTGTAGATGCGCAGTGATGCGCTGCCTGCGGGGGATAATGCGTGGTATTATAGGTGTTGATGATGCAAATATTATGTGATGTTGTAGATGCGCAGTGATGCGCTGCCTGCGGGGGATAATGCGTGGTATTATAGGTGTTGATGATGCCAATATTAGGTGATGTTATAGCACTGCGATGTTGTATAGATGCGCAGTGAAGCGCAGCCTGCAGTGGATAACGCGAGTATTTTCAATGGTATGTTGACTGTAGTTACGATAAGAGGACGCGTAAAGCACTGCTCCTGCGGGCTTCATATTAACCTTGGCATCATATCATCCTGTTCACCAGAACCATTAACGACAACTTTTTTCAGAACCAGCAACAACCGAATAGTCCTACAATAACCAGGGACGATTAAAATATTCCCACAAGAACCTGAAATAGTCCAACCCTTCCACCAGAAACTGCAACGACCACAACCCTTTCACCAGAACCTACAACGGTCACAACCCTTCCACCAGAAACTGCAACGACCACAACCCTTTACCCCTTTACCAGAACCTAAAATGACCACAACCCTTCCACCAGAAACTACAATGCCCACAACCTTTTCCCCAGAAACTTTAACAACTACAAATTTTTACCAAAAACTGCAACGATCACAACCCTTTCACCAGAACCTACGTGCAACGACCACAACCCTTCCACCAGAACCTGCAACGACCACAACCCTTCAAACAAAAACTGCAACGACCACAACCCTTACACCAGAACCTGCAAGGACCACAATCATTTCACCAGAACCTGCAACGACCACAATCATTTCACCAGAACCTGCAACAATCACAACCCTTTCACTAAAACCTGCAACTATTACAAAACTTTCACCAGAAACTGCACCGACCGCACCCTGTAATTGAAGGAATTTTCAACAATA
>NW_025938881.1:0-285 GCF_000764305.2 Hyalella azteca | reverse complement strand
GTCAAGTCTATATTTTAATTCATGTTCGGGCTAAAATTTTCTAAACCATTCATTCAACATTAGAAAATTCATTTTTTAACTTCTTATAAAAATATACAAAGGAACAAAAACAATTTTTTAAGAAACGCATTTAATAAAAGAATTTTATTGATGAAAATAATTCACGAAAAGTATTTTTCAATAAATTCTTAACAGAAAATTTATTTCAAGAATTTCTTGTCCGGGTGCATTATTTTAAATTTTGGACCCCTACAGTAAATTGGCGCTGTAATCCAGCATCAAAGT
>NW_025938880.1:0-2736 GCF_000764305.2 Hyalella azteca | reverse complement strand
GTGATGCCAGCTACACTTTCAGGATAATTTCGGATGTGCTCAAGTTTTTCAGCGGCTGAGTGCGCTATGGCGACCGAGTGATTCAGACGCCGCGCAGCAGGGCTAAAACCGTCCTGAAATACAACTCTTACCCGCATGATGTGCAAATTTATCAGCATTGAAAATTATAAGCGCTCTGTTATTAGGGCAAGGAAGAGATAGGTAATGATTAATAATTTCAAATATACTTTAGCTTTCCTTTAAAATAGAGAATGAAAAATTCCGAATCTTTGATCCACTTGCATGCCAAAGATGGTGACCACAAGGCGTATCTTTAAGTGCATTTAAGATGCTCATCTCGATTAGAATTTGACGCTTAATAGGGCTGAGATGCGTGGCGTAAAGAACCAAATTCATTTGAATTTCGTAGTTCATATTTCAAAATGCATGGGAAGGTAAAGAAATATTTGCAGTTATTATAGTTTTTTCGTGCGGATCCAATCACGAAATTATACTTCATTTTTGTAAAAATTAATTAAATTAAATTATTAAAATGTCACAAATAAAATTGATTCACCACCAAAATGAAGGAATGTGCTTAATTATTTTAGACTTGTAACAGTGACTGTTATAACCCAAAAAATGTGGAGTTAGTCGCTATTGAATTAGTTAATTAACCGATAACTGCGATAAATGAAGTTGGGCATCAACCAAACTCGTGAAATAAGGTAATTTCACACCTGCGCACATTGTAATGTATAGTTACATTTGGGATCCTAATTTTTCCAGTAGTCGGGAAAATAAAGCAGCAATATCGATCAGTCCCATACCGCAAGCCTGGAAAAGTCCCGTCGATATACCAACTTAAAAAAAATAGTTCCCATTACCGAAGGGCTTAACTGTGCAAACGACCGATTGACAGTGACAATGTTTCCCTTCATCAAGATAGTTCCATTAACCGTGACAAAGGTTCAATTTACCTTGACAATCCTTCTTTGACAGGAGAAATGGTTGCATTTACCATGGCGATTAATGGTTCAATTTTTAGTGACAATAGTTTTTCACCGTCGTTTCACTCAATAGTTCCATTTATCGTGACAATATAGTACCATAAATCGCGACAAATTTGTAATAATGGTTGGTGAACTTGCCCTGAACGAGGTGAAAGTTAGCCACAGAAATCTACCTACTTTGTATCATCACTATCTTCTTACCTGATGACTTTCGCAAACTAAAAAAATTAATGGGTGATTAATCAACAATCCCTTTCTATATCGCGCTTCACCTACGCGGCTTCACTTATTAGCTCGTTTTCGCCGATCCCTGGGCTTCTGAGTCAATCGGTACATTTTTGCAAAATAATCCTTTCTAATATTGAATGAACTTATGAAAATATAAGAACTTACAATTTAATCAATCATTGAACACTTAAACCAATTATAACGTACAAGAAGAAAATAAAAAAAATAAATGCTTATACAAGTACTCAATCGATGAATAATTCTTTGCAGCTGATTTCACCTATCGCATCCGCGTCTGGAATGCGACACCCGACATAGCTGAGGACTACAGTGTTGTCCACATATATCGACTCTTTCTGTACATAACATTGATATGCCTCCCTGCCGTACTGGCTCAGCATAACCCAAACAATTAAGAGAAAAAGTGGCACCGCCATTTGTAAAACGGGCTTTTATTTCTCCGAATTTATCAACGTATGAAGTCTTCCAGATGTTGAACTCACCAAGGAGTGGCGCTGATGAAGCAAAGAGGTTCTGGTGGACAACCAAATGTGGTTAGTTTGGTGATCATCGGACTCTAAACCGTCTGAACCAGCGGGGGCTGTAAGGACGGAAACACAGGCCTCAAATGAACAGTTTTGATCAGCTTCAGGTTATAAAAAATTCACTATTTCATTAAATTATCCCTCCCTCTTGAACTACCGCCACAAGATCAATAATATCTTCAATTTGCCGATGTGTGAACTTACAAACCATCGAAATTTTGTTCAATAAGCGTTTTTAATGCGAATTTCTGTTAGAAATGCAGATGTTGAAATTTAATTGAAAAACTTCATAAAAACGCAATTCTGGTTATACTTGATCAGCACAGACTGCAGTGTACACCAATTAAGTTATTCCCGTTCGACTGTAAAGTACAGGGATTCAATATATCCTACAGATCGCCAAGTATAATTTCCTGAGCGAAAAGTAAGTGCTGTCTTACTGTATATCAACTGAACTGAGATTTGTTCCATCCTACATGCAAAATTTAATTTAGAAAGCAAATAGAAAGAACTTTCGCTGTTTTACTATCAATCAACTGAACTAAAATTTAATCCATAATTTCCTGAGCAACAAGGAAGTGCTAATTGCTGCTTTATTGTATATCTACTGAACTGAAAGTTTCCTTACCCTATATTCAGTACAGCCTTAGTTCATAAGTGAATGAAGTAAATGACATTATTTACGCTCTCCAGCAACTCAGAGAATAGTTCCCTAACCCTTGCTTAAATTTCGTTTGCCACGTAATTGCTAGCTAAATATCTATTATTAGCCCTTTTAAATACGCCCACGATTAATTATCTCCTAAAAAATAATTAACCGTTAATACTCACGGTGGTGGGGGGACAGCAGGTTAGCGGGGGTACACCCCACAGCCCCCCTCCACGCAGGCCGTTCAGCAGAGCTGCGCACGCGCAGAAGTAGGCGCCGCAACTCTTCCTCCATGGCTCACTCAGAACACAGTACAACTGCG
>NW_025938879.1:0-379 GCF_000764305.2 Hyalella azteca | reverse complement strand
GGGAACAGGCGACAGGGACAAGAAGAAACGGCAGAGGACAGGAGAGCCGGGGAAAGGAGACGAGAACCGAAAGCAGGGGACAGTGGACAGGAGACGGGGGAGCAGAGGACAGAGGTTGGGGGCAGAAGACAGGAGGCGGGAGCTGGGTACAAGAAACGGAGCTAGGGACAGGAGACAATTTGGGTACAAGAGACGAAGCAAAGGGAACAAGAGACGGGAGCTGGGTACAAGAGACGGAGCCAGGGGACAGGAGACAGGTTGGGTACAAGAGACGGGGCCAGGTGACAGGAGACAGGTTGGGTACAAGAGACGGGGCCAGGGGACAGGAGACGGGAGCTGGGTACAAGAGACGGAGCCAGGGAACAGGAGACAGGTTGGG
>NW_025938878.1:0-442 GCF_000764305.2 Hyalella azteca | reverse complement strand
AATCACCCAGTAGTTAAGCTCTAAAAATTGGCCAACTATGGCGTATATACATGGCTGTATTAAGTGCTGTGGTTCGAAGATATCAAAGTTCAGTATTGCTACCACTGAGAAATGTTAGCCACAAGGCTTTTTTAGACATGCACTTCCGAGAAAATACGATTGTTTACCTAATTTTTGAGTGTCGGTTAATTGGATAATACTTATAACTTTTCATTTGAAACGTTTTATATGTAATAAATGTGTATCTATAGTTGTCATTTTCCTTGCTTTTAAATTCTTGGTCGCGTTAGAACTTTATTAACAACTATGGTGAGTCCAACCCGCGCATATCAGGCGGCCTAGTAAGCGACTTGAGGAAATGCAATTCAATGAGAGATGAAGCATGAATAATAAATTAGCGTGAACATGTCCACATCGTCGGTAAGCGACCGCACGAATCATG
>NW_025938877.1:32044-34314 GCF_000764305.2 Hyalella azteca | reverse complement strand
AGAAGTGTTCAGCAATAAATTATAACAATTGAGTTACTGACAATTATAAATTCATGTCTATAACAGTATGATTACGTTTTCAGTGAACTTTTATCGTCGGCGCCGACGGCGCGATATGTTGCGAGACTGGAGGTAGCAGCTTTTTACACGCGATTTCAGGAAATTGCCCGTGAACAGTAAATTTTTACCCGCGGTTTTATAAAACAGCCTGGACGACGATAAATTTTACCCGCGGTTTTCGAAAATCGCACTTGAATAGCCTATTTTTACCCGCGGTTTTCGGAAAAATCTGCCCAGTATTCCATACCGGACAGCCTGCACATAGAAGTTGGAACGCAAATTCTGAATAACCACATACAATAAATACTAAAACAACAATAGATTTCAAATAACAGATAAGAAACGGAGAATTACTATTTATCACAAATTTCCAGTTTTTCTACAACAGCGCAAAGAAAAAATTTAATGAATGACGCCACTTGCGGTCAAGGAAAAGGCAACAATTTGACAACTCGTTCAATTTAACTCTTACCTCGATATCAACTCTACAGACTCTAAGTTGAACCGAAACTTTGCGTTGAAACTTTTTAAAAATCATTAACTGACTACAAATTGAGTCAACAAACGTACAACGCAACGTTTTGTTATTGTTTTGAAGTTGCACAGGGAAAATGAAACACACATCCTCACTCGGCGATGACAACGGTAACACTGAAAAAGTCCCGGATCAAACTCGCTCTGAATCATTCGACGTAGAAGAAAATTAGCAACATAATCTTGCAAACTGTAAATTATTGAAAGCTAATTTGTAAAACATGGCATGTTTTGACCCGAAGCTCATCATACTGAATTTAGTTGAAATTTATAAGGCACAAACAAATCATTGAATTATTTACGAAATTTTTAATGGATCAACGACTTCCTCATAGTGATCTCATATTAACATGAGTATTTGCATAGCAGCAGGCATATGACGTTGAGAAACACCGAATCGACACTTTATCGATACGCTGCCGCAGGAATTATTACAGATTTTTACATGAATTATTTTTTAATTAAAACCAATAAACGTATTTTTTAAGCAACTGGGACACTCATAATTCCTTCAATACCTAACGGATCTGCATGAATTTTGGAATTTGAGTATTAATTATCGATACGCTGCCGCATGAATTATTACAGATTTTTACATGACTTATTATTAGGTTAGGTTAGGTTAGGTAAGGTTAGATTAAGTTAGGTTAGGTTAGGTTAGAAAATATATCATGCAAAAATCTGTAATAGTTCCTGCGGCAGCGTATCGATAATTAATGCTCACATTCCAAAATTCATGCAGATCCGTTATGTATTGAAGGAATTATGAGTGTCCCAGTTACTTAAAAAATACGTTTATAGGTTTCATATTAAAAGTAATTCATGTAAAAATCTGTAATAATTTCTGCGGCAGCGTATCTATAATTAATACTCACATTCCAAAATTCATGCAGATCCGTTAAGTATTGAAGGAATTATGAGTGTCCCAGTTGCTTAAAAAATACGTTTATTGGTTTTAATCAAAAAATAATTTCTGTAAAAATCTGTAATAATTCCTGTGGTAGCGTATCGATAATTATAATTAATACTCACATTCCAAAATTCATGCAGATCCGTTAAGTATTGAAGGAATTATGAGTGTCCAAGTTGCTTAAAAAATACGTTTATTGGTTTTAATTAAAAAATAAGTTATGTAAAAATCTGTAATAATTCCTGCGGAAGCGTATCGTTAATTAATACTCACATTCCAAAATTCACACAGATCCGTTAAGTATTTAGGGAATTAGGAGTGTCCCAGTTGCGCGAGTTCGCAGGCGAGTCCGTAGAATTGTCGATTGTGTGATCTCCAGCGCCCGCCTTCAAGAGTTTGGCTCAACTGACACGGAAGCGTGTGAGTGACCAATTTAAGGGTAATCTATCGCTTTTTGGTACAATAACTTTTCAATTTATGGTGGTGCTACTCTGATGAGATTTAAAAGTTCATGTATACCCGTTAGTTTCAATAGAATTAGTTATGAGCATTGTACTAGATCTCACATCAAACTTTGAAAACGAGTATACAGTGGGGGGAAATAAATATTCGTACACTTGAAAAATCGTATTTTAATGTATGTAAGTACACAAACTTAACAGGAAAAGTGATTTAAATTATGTATAGAGACGCATAGTATTCAAAAATACTATCAAAAGAAATTAAATCTCAATGCAACAAAAAACAATGCAACATGTTCACTTTT
>NW_025938877.1:0-31253 GCF_000764305.2 Hyalella azteca | reverse complement strand
GTTATGGAAAGATCGGGTTCCAAAGGCCGGATCCCTTGTGAATCAAGTCACGAAAAGTTCAAGAATCGGCAACAGGCCATGGGCCTATTTCTTCAACGCCGACACTTCTATTCTATTCTATTCTATCTCCAGTGCAGAAATCAACACATCGTTGTCCCTCTCGGCCGCGTCTCGGGCACTTGCCGGCGCATGCCTCTGAAGCGGCTGAGCCCCTATACACGAGGCTAGTAGCGTGGACAGTTCAAGCGGCGGATGAACTGGCGGCCAGTACTGTCCCTGTGTACAGGCACCTATACACGAGGCTAGTAGCGTGGACAGTTCAAGCGGCGGATGAACTAGCGGCTAGTACTATCCCTGTGTACAGGCACTTTTAGGTCCTAATAAACATACGTACCGAGTTTCATCGGGCTGCTTTGATTACTTTGGGAGATATCTCTTGGTCATTAAATTTGGAGATCAGCCGCGAATCAGGCCGTAAATTTATCGGAGATCTTTATGTCAATTAGCGAACAATAAACTACTTTGCTAACGTATGTTGTATCCAGAAGACACATAGATGGAAATTGGTAAATTTGGGCTTCTATAGACATGAGAATCTGCTCATTCGTACTATAGGATAAGTTGTATTTTGGATTTATTATTTGTTGCAAACATTTGCCCACGTAGATATGAATCGCCCTATGATTGATATCTAGTAATCGAAAAGTTATGGGCAATGTAAAAGCACGGTTGACACCGAATCGACACTTTTGCGAAAAATAACCTCAAACTATGCAATTTTTTGCCTGTATAAAAATATTTGACTGATTTTTCCGACTTAATCATTCAACTTTTATCTATAATTCACTCAGCGTATAGCATTTTTTCTGTGTAGTAGAATTCATGTATAAGAGATATGTAGGAAATTACGAAACATATAAATTTAAATCTTTTCTGGTTTATTCCAAACAAACGAGTAATAAAATAGTGAATAATTTGATTCAAGATGAAATTATTTAGTCTCATAAGAAAATAATGTAGTATTATCGTTCATTGTTTTTTATAAAGCACTTATTTTCTGCACCTGGCACCGTAGCATTAGCGTTGGAACACAACTAGGTGTCTGCCCAACAAATTCCAATGGTTTGGTTGTATGCGGGTCTAATTCGAAGGAGTTAATAAATTTCAAAATGGCATCAGGGTTACCTAAAAGAATAATAAAGGTGAAGCTTAGTTAATCAATTTACGACTTTGAAACGTACTGCTTGAAATTATTTGCCAGGTTTAAGCTGATTGATGTTGAACTTTTTTTTTCAGTACAAAGTCTTGTTTTATGTTATCAACTTTGTTGCGGCTGCGGCATCGATCACCATCACGATCGTATCATTTATTTTGTATTCATTCTACTCAAAACTGTTTTGGGGTTCAATTTCATTATTTACGTTGTTTGTTCTATAAATACCCATGAATGAGATTTGTTCTTGAAAGTTGAATCTACCTATTCAAAAAATTGAACCGTCTGTTCTTTCCTTACAGCTTATGAGTCAGGCTCAGGGCCATGTCATGTGCATGATCAAATCACCAATGCATCATCGCATTGCTCTGAACTTCTGAACTTGAAGTGCTAGGTAGTATTTTTCTAGACTGAGGACTCTATTGTTTGTTTTTTTATGGTTCAGTTCATTACCTGACAATTGATACATTATATAGTTTGTTGATTTTCGAAGCTCAGCCTCTAGTCAGTACCTAGCCTAGCTGCTAGCGTAAACGCGGTATAATGTATATTCCAACACTTTAAGGACGTAGCAAAAAATGAATGGCTATAAACAAATTACCGTACGCGCAACTCGAGTTCCGTTTGCTTTATGTCACTCTCAAAACACTGCACTACGTGCCAGCAACAATGAAATGTCACAAAATGTTGCCATATTTATTTAAAAGCCTTTAGAATGCAAACCTACCAAATCCATATATTCCGACAGACCAACACTGTGTGTGACTAAATTTGGCATTTTGTGAGACTAATTCCGGCTCACCGGCTGCGCTTCAAACTCTACTAATTTGTAATTCCGACACTCTTGTGTTCAAATTCCGATCGCTGTATGAGCTGTATTGGAATACTACACGGCTTGGAATTAGAACACTATTGAATATTGAACACTACTTATTTAGGCTTTTAATTAAGAGCTATTAAGCTTTTAATTAAGAAAATTTTAATTTTTGCACACAGCTTGGAACAAGCTGTGTGTGTCTAATTCCAAGCTGTGTTCAGTTTGTTGGAATTAGTTTTTATGTGTCTAATTCTAAAACCGTCTCTTAACTTAATCATCTATTAATTTATTTACCACTTGAAATCAGTAAATACAAGTATACTCAAAGGATTCCTAATATATTCACAGACGTATTTAAAAGTCTCAAACCATAATATTCTTTCTACACAAACAGTTTATCACTATTTGGTAGAGCAAGGTCAATCATCAACTTTGATACATTTTTCAATGTTCTCACTGGGTGACGTGCACTGTCTCTCTTTGGAATTTGGATCTCAACATTTTCCTGCCAGATGGCCCACGCCAAGACCTAGTATTTTGGCAATAGTATGGCGCGCAAAAGTATGACATCACTATTTCAACCATCAAGGAATGCATGGAACTAAGAAAAAGTGTAATATAAAGGAAAAAAGTTGAGAAGTGTCAGAATTACCCACGATGTCAGAATATAACGCGTTTACCCTAGCTCGACAGTGCTGTATAATAATTAGCACCAGAAAAAGCGCTCCTTTTCTTACGTCCAAAGTTCAGTTCAGTACAATCTTATCAGATATCATAGTTATATCACTGCATAGTATCTAAGCTGAGACATTAGTATAAGACTCTTCCTCCAGTTCATTTTTGAGTTCTATCTACACCTTGGAGACTGGAGTAGGTTGGACCAGCAATAGCAGCAAACGCAAAGTATCATGGATGACAAATTATAGTCAAATGGTATTGGTATAAATTTTGAGTAGATAGAGCTAGCGGCAAGCTAGATAAATTGGAATTGGTACAAAATAGAGTGGAAAGATTGGCACTAGGAGCCCCCCAGGTGGACTGCAGTAGAGGCCCTGAGAGGAGACATGGGTTGGAGTACCTTCAAGGAAAGAAGGATGAGAGCAGTTTTGAGGTACAGCAATCCCTTGATTAACGCGGTTAATAAATCCCCGAGTTTTACCGTGTTAAGCAAAACGGCGCTAATCAAACTTAGAATATATGGGAATATTTATAATGAATCCTCAAAAATAGCAAAGGAAAGGAAAATTATGTAGTTTGATAGAAGTGAGCAGTAGATATGGCAGCGATCTTGACCAGTTGAAGGCTAACGAGTAACTAGCCCTTTACGCACTGATTAATAAGCAAAAAGTAACACTTTTGTTACGAACGTAACACCTCTGGCTAGAGGTGGGAAAATGATGCGTTGTGAAAAAAAAGTCGCGCTAATCAAAACTGGCACCGCGTAGATTAAGGGTAGGTGGCAAATTTTTTTTCCGCGTTTATCAAAACCGCGGTATTCAAAACCGTGTTAATCAAGGGATTGCTGTATAAAGTGAGACTGGAGCGAATGGATGAACGTTGGGCTCAAAAGATGTATATGTGGAACATGAAGGTGATCAAATGGGCACGCAGATGTTGGGCAGTGGTGCGTAAGTGTGGCCTGCATGAAGCATGGGTGCGCCAAAGGCACGCTGGGCCAAAGGACAAATGGGTGGTGACAGTACGGGGTGCGATTGGGATAGAGTGGGATGAAAAAGAGTGGAAAAGAGAAATAAATGAGCGAGTAAAAGACTATGGGCTGAAGGTATGGAAGCAAGGAATGGAGGGAAAGGACTCTCTAAGACTGTATCAGATGAAAGCGATGCCAAAATATGAATGTATGCATGATGGTAGTAGAGGTGGGGACCTTCTGTTTTGTGTTAGGGCAGGCGTGCTAGGTGTGAATGGACGTACATACAGGTGGAATGAAAGGAGAGTGTTTACTGTTTGTGCAGTCTTTTGTTTCCTGCATTCTGATTGGCATGCATGAAACAAGAGACTGTGCCATAGTCTCTTGTTTCATGCGTTCTGATTGGTTCTCCAATCACGTGAACTTGGTCACGAAGCTCAGTTGCATTTGACAACTTTTTTATCTGCAATGGCAGCATTTCATCTTCAGCGTGCAATTTCTACATCACCATGTCTGGAAAGTGTAAATTACCAAATTTCATGACTTGTGGTTAAAAATAGAAGCTTATCATAACTGGCTTGCTTGCCATCCAAAGCATGAAGGTATGACGTTATGTACATTGTGCTCGAAAGACTTCGATGTGTCAAACATGGGGGAAGCAGCTTCGATGAGCCATGCCACTTTTGAAAATCCATGAAGAGCTATGCATTTACATGTTTGCAATTTATCAACTGTAGGAGATGATAGAATATGCATGGCTAGTCTTTCAGTCATGCTAAACCAATTGTAAATGAGTCTTGGAAAATTATATTGATGGTCATGGAGAGTCATGGAATTTTTTTCTAAATACCGGTACAAACCCTGCAACATGAAGCTTTATATGCTCAATTTTGTTATTTTGTTAATTTATTTTCAGTCAAACTGGTTAAACAATTCTTGTGCTATGGTTATGTAACCCACATCAATTTTCATTTTCCTCTGTTAGCCTGTATAGGCGATACCGTAAAATGGGGTAACTTAGACCACTTTTTTTTTCTATAAATGATGCCATTTTTATAATAGCTAAATTAAACTTGAATTGAAACATGCAAAATACAGGTCTATACTCCAGACCATAAATTGCTGGCTCCTGCCTCTCATAGTCTTTATGTAATTTAAAAAAAAGTGATGGTCTTTGTTACCCCAGCTCTTGGGGTAACTTAGACCGGGTGGTAAAATCAATTATATTTTTTGGTAAAATAACTCCAAATAACTCCAGGTTTTGGTGCATTGTAAAAGAACTCTTCTAGTTACATATGCAAATGACAAACTTGAGGAAAGTGTCATAGTTTGCAAATGGGGGCGCCGCCCCATAATGAGGGAAATGTGACTACCTAATGGCAGCCCTGATGGGGTAATATTGACTGGCTTGGAAATTAAGTTAAAATTACCATATATAAGACTCTGTAGAGTCAAACATGAAGAAAAAAAATAAATAGGCTGTCAAACATAAAATATGTTATATATGGTAATTTATATTAACTTCCAAGCTAGTCTATGTTACCCCGTCAGGGCTGACATTAGGTGGTTTAAGTTACCTCATTTGGGGGCGGCGCCCCCCCATTTGCAAACTATGACACTTTCCTAAAATTTGTCATTTGCATATGTAACTAGAAGAGTTCTACTATAATGCATAAAAACCTGGAGTTATTTAACCAAAAAATAAAAAAATTGGAGGGGGTACTCTGACAGGCTTTAAATGACTACCTAATGGCAGCCCTGATGGGGTAATATTGACTGGCCTGGAAATTAAGTTAAAATTACCATATATAAGACTCTGTAGAGTCTAAAACATGAAGAAAAAACATAAATAGGCTGTCGAACATAAAATATGTTATACAGCAATCCCTTGATTAGCACGGTTTTGAATACCGCGGTTTTGATTAACGCGGAAAAAATTTTGCAACCTACCCTTAATCTACGCGGTGCCAGTTTTGATTAGCGCGACTTTTTTTCACAACGCATCATTTTCCCGCCTCTAGCCAGAGGTGTTACGTTCGTAACAAAAGTGTTACTTTTTGCTTATTAGATCTTATGTTGTTACTTTTGTTACGACTTTTGGAAAAATTCGCCAAATGTTGTTACTTTATGAATTTCAGCCAATAATTCTTTAAATAAGGTCCCATTCCGTAGGCACTCATGCTGACTACAGAGTCGGTTTAACCGCGTCTTGTCTCGTTCATAACTCGAATGGTCGAGTTCGGCAACATTCGCCGCTAAGTGCGCCATGCCATGATGCCGGTGCTCTAGTTACTCGTTAGCCTTCAGCTGGTCAAGATCGCTGTCATATCTACTGCTCATTTTTATCAAACTACATAATTTTCCTTGATAAATTACCATCATAATTAGGGACAAAAAGGGAATGCTTAAATGTAAAAATATCACTTTGGAGACTAAGCTTGAAATAATTAAGCATTTTGATAATGGTGAAACGAAAACAAAGATCGGTGAAGAATTATTAAAAAAAATTATTATGTAACTTTGCTATTTTTGAGGATTCATTATAATTATTCCCATATATTCTTAAGTTTGATTAGTGCGGTTTTGCTTAACACGGTAAAACTCAGGAATTTATTAACCGCGTTAATCAAGGGATTGCTGTATATGGTAATTTTATATTAACTTCCAAGCCGGTCTATGTTACCCCATCAGGGCTGACATTAGGTGGTCTAAGTTACCCCATTTGGGGGCGGCGCCCCCCATTTGCAAACTATGACACTTTCCTAAAATTTGTCATTTGCATATGTAACTAGAAGAGTTCTACTACAATGCATCAAAACCTGGAGTTATTTAACAAAAAAATAAAAAAAATTGGAGGGGGTACTCTGACAGGCTTTGAATAATAGCTTTTTTTTTTGTGGGTCACATTTTTAATTTTTTAACCTATTAGATGTGCAAACTTTTTAAATCTTTCTATTGTGTTATGTAGCCTCAGTATTAGGCCTTTAATGCCCATTAACCAAATTTTTCTATGTCAAATAGTTTTTGAGTTGTGGGGGTTTTTGTTAAAAAAACAAAAAGTGGTCTAAGTTACCCTGCCGGTCTAAGTTACCCCATTTTACGGTACTCTAACATTGATTACAAATGATGCATGAATATCATTTCATGGCCCCCAAAACTTACGAGTTAATATTTTATTAAAAACCTGGCATTGATTAATATTAATAAATTTTTGAAAAATGTAAATTTCATAAAAGAAAATAGAGCTTATTTTTGTATATCATATCTAAGTTGTATAAACAGTCTCATTTATCTATTTTCACAATTCGTAGGACATTTATAGCATTTAGGAAGATGCATGCAATGTGCATTTTGACTTTGTGTACTGACATAAATATATTATCATTTAATCCAGCACTTGGCAAATACATTTCAAATTCCACATAATGATAACACTCAATGAAATTGATTACACTCAATTATGTAGCTGTTCAAATAAAGCTAATTTTATAACCTAATTAGTTTTGCCAATTTGAAAGGTTCAACATTTATTGACAGGAAAGACAATAATCTAAATTCTTTTTCCCTAGGAATAATTGAAGACAATCAACTAACAAATCAACTATTGATTTTATTATCACAAGTAATTTATATAATGGAAATGTTAACACTTTTTCAAATGAATTTCACTAGGAAGCAGATATGTTAGGTAGGGTAGTTAGTAAGTTTTGGTAAATTTAGTACAAGCTGCCATCATCATGGAGTTGTAATTCCATGTTGATGCATAGTGATACATTCAAACTGCAAAGCCAACTGAGTTATTATGGCACCAATAATTATGGCAATAACAAACTTGTTAAAAAGAGTTCAGGAACAGAAAACTTTTACTTTCATTTGTTTCTTCAAAACAAGGCAACCAAAATTTGAAATGTTTCACTGTGAGTCGAACTCTCTTGTATTTATGAGGGAAATTATACTGACAAATCATTGCATATCTGTTGCCATAAGAAACAATTAGGGAAGTTTCTCTGATGGCAAACTAATGTATCATCCAGTCCATCAGAGAGCCACATCTATGACTATGACTGTCCTTATTTAATAAAAAATTGCAAGTTAATGTAGTATAACTAGTTACAAATGATTACTTTATTGGTATTGCTTGATCAAATTTCTGGAAGAAATATTGAGGTTTCTCATTAAAATCTAAGATTCATCAGCAAAATTACATGCTGCCACAGAGATCCAAATCCTGAAATACGTTTGTGTATGTTTATGCTTTATACCCAGGTGTGGCATGTGTTGGAAAGGAAAATTGCCTGAAAAAGCATGTCAGAGCAAACATAATAAATTTATTTAGTAGAACAAAACTTAGTTAATTATGCATTCATAATTGGAGCATCAATGATGTAATCAGGGAGGCTGTTCCATATGTCAGTGACTTAAAGCAAGAAGTGTTATTGCATGGATGAGTTACTATGTGTTTTTTTTTAGTTTATTGCCATGGCCCCTGGTGTTGATTCTTGTTTGACATTCTATTAATCCTGGGAGTGGGACCTTGTATAAACCATGAGTGTACTTGTATACTTCAATGTGGTCACGACACAGATGTCAATAACAGAGGCTTGGAAGCATCATAATCTTTAATCTTAATCAGTAATCAACAATGTCTTGAAGCCAGTATGGAAAAGTGCAATCAATAGAACTTGAGCAATGAACTAGTATTCAATTTGATGCCTTTAGTAGATCTTGATGCTTTCCTTTCTTCTTCTAAATATGTTGTAACAAGTATTTTTGGTGACCGTGGCAAGCAAGAAACCAGTACTGGAATAGGAAAATGGCGCAGAAGTCACCCATGAGTGAGAAAAGAATGCTTAAGCGAGGTTAATTTTCTCCACTTGTATGGCCTCTGCCTAACTTCTTTCATAAAATATAAGATAATCCTTTTTGCCTTCAATTTTTGAAAACAACCTGTCAAATGGCAGTCTTTACCGTTGATTGTAGGAATATTTCATCTGATATTTGAGTTTGTTTGTTAAGAAAGAAGAAATTCCAATTTGCCAGTTAATTTGAAATTTACTGATTTAATTCAATATGATATTAAATATCTTCGACTTGTTAATGCTGATATTTTAGTGTGGGGAAGGTCAGTTATCAAAAACAAGCCTGTATTCATGGATGTGCATATTTATCAAATTAGCAGCAATGAAAAAAAATTCCTCACTGTGGGTTTGGTTTCTAAACCATGGATCATAATTCCATTCATAATGGGTTTACCATCATGTCTCAATTATTACAGTAAAAATGACCACATAAATATTTTGCTTCGCTTTCTAGATATTTAAACATATAACGTTATTTTTTGTCCATAATGAGTCAATTTTATTATCATTTGCAGCTTTCTGACATCACTACAACTAAGTTGGACTATTGCAATTTTGGATGAGACTGTAAAATATCCTAGCCATGACTAACCCATCTTGATATTTTTTGACTGATGAGAACTCTGCTAGATGGATTGTTTCTTTTATTATTGTTGTATTATTATCATATTGTAAATAATATGATAATATATTTAGCTGCTGTGCAAGGTAGAAGTTAGGAGGGGGAATTTATGAATATGTAACTTGTGAAGGCCCACATATACTATAGTAATAAATCTAGAACTAAACATGCTTGTTGAAACTTGATGTCCACCATAAACTTTTGCTTAACCTTGTAGCATCCACCCTTTTTGACAGTGCCAATTACCACACTGCATCCATACCATTTTTCTGAAATTTATTTGTTGAAAAAATTTGATAGGGAACATGTATAACAACCTAGTCATGGTGCAATTGTTTTTTTTTTTTTATAAAATATGCCATGTGTACCATTCATAATGTAGATCTAATAAATTCCTTCCTGACTCAATTCAATCATGCTGGATCTGGTCATAAGGTCCTGCCAAGATCATTTTTTCCCTCAGAAATGTCTTTAGCCTAGAAGATATGTTACCTACAAAACAAGTACAACATAATTATTATCTAAGAAAGG
Source organism: Hyalella azteca (assembly GCF_000764305.2). Classification (NCBI taxonomy): domain Eukaryota; kingdom Metazoa; phylum Arthropoda; class Malacostraca; order Amphipoda; family Hyalellidae; genus Hyalella; species Hyalella azteca. The sequence continues at coordinate 21,563 of NW_025938877.1, read as the reverse complement.
GCTTTAACAACTTATTTATACTTCACATTGAACTGGGCAGGAAACACAACGGTTGATGGCAGAACCTGTTCCTGGCATCTCTGCTAAACCTGATGAAAGCAATGCCCGCTATTTCCACGTAGTAGTTGCTGGTAAGTTGCTGTTTATCCATGGAAAAATTTTATTGGACTGTACCTAATGTGGACAATTTTGCTTAAACTCAAACTATGATGCATTTAATTGACAGGCCTAGTAACAGGAATTCCATGAATAGGTTTAAATTTAACAACCAGATATTCTACTTGCTAAACTATGTTGGAGTTGCTCAGTCTTAGACCATTTTCTTTTTAAATCCTTTGTGTCATTGAAAAATGTTTTTGTATCATAATTTGTATCATTTTGTTACGACTCTTCTCTTAAACTTCACTTCTTGTTTGTTTGTTTGTCTGTCTGCTACAAATCTTATAATTGATACTTAACACACTTCTACCTCTCCAATCGATCTGAAATTTTGCACACTTGTGTAAGGTTGGAGACGATGTATGTAGGTATCAATTGACAGAATAAATAGTTTTTAAAAAGTTCACATTTGTTATGTAAAAATAAAATAAAAGAAATTACTTTTTTAATATTTGATGATAAAATTAGAAATTCATTGTACATGTGTAACACCCAAGACACTGGATTCTTTAGAAGTGTTGTCTTTAAAAATTAATTTTTAAATGCATATTATTTACTTATGTGATGGCCACAATGTGGTGAACCAATTTATGCCGTCACTCGTTTAAAAATTTTCCAATGTGAAATATATAATGAGGATAAAATTATAATGTAATATATAATAATACTCTATAAGACTGTTAGTTCAAAACACAGGTATGGCTTGAGAATAGCTATTGGGGATGTCTCAAGAGAGATCTATTCTTGTTCTAGGAGTTACAACATTATTCCAGGTTACATTTTCTCCGCGCTGATCCTGCTTGGTGTGAGTTACTCCCTGCAGGTTCGCCCTCACATCCGCTTACAAATGGACAATTATATTCAGTATGCATTGGTGAATTTAATTTTTATTTTTAGGCATCATTTTAATTGAGAATTGATTATGCATGCAGGTCCAGAAAGTTCACCTTTTGAGGGAGGTGTGTTCAAACTTGAGCTCTTCCTGCCAGAGGAGTACCCGATGAGTGCACCCAAAGTTCGCTTCATGACCAAGATATACCATCCAAATATTGACAAATTAGGAAGAATTTGTCTAGACATTCTTAAAGGTATATAATTAATGATTTTTAATTTTATAAATGGTTTATCTTACTATTCTGTATCGCTGGCAAATGTAACTATTATAAGATTATTTGTATATTTTTCTATCATTAACATAATGCCCATTTGACTTTCCATCATGATCATTTTCAGGTTTGTTCATGTAGTGTTTCAACATTCTACATGAAGATTCCAATTCTCATCATGTTTTAATGGGCCTTTTGATTTCAGTCATATATTTTATGGAGATTACATTATTTTAACTGTCACTGCTGGTTCCACTTATTAAAATCATATTTTGAAGATCATTTATTTTTTACTTGCTCTAAATTTTGTTTCTGATTTTTGTCTTAAATCTTCTTAAATGTTTACAATAGTTGAATATGTATCGTAAATGTAATATTGTACTCGTTATTTGTGCAGATAAATGGAGTCCTGCTCTTCAAATTCGTACTGTGCTGTTATCAATCCAAGCCTTGCTGTCCGCTCCCAACCCTGACGACCCCCTAGCAAATGATGTTGCTGAGTTATGGAAGGTGAGATGCTTTCATTTCCAACTCTTGATAGGTCAAGTTTGTACTTAAATTTATCATGAGCACCAATACTAGACTTTGATGCAGTGAAATGAAACTCAGTCAATCCGAGATAGATGATCGGATAAAATTTACTAATATTAAGTAACAAAACACTGAATTGGGAGCATCTTAGTGCTGATGAAACCATCGTATTTACGGCAACATCTGTTTTGTATACTGAAGTTAATTTCTGACAAATTTCAGGTAAACGAACCTGAAGCCATCAGGATTGCCCGAGAGTGGACTCGGACTTACGCCATGGGGAACTAGCCCCTGAAGTTCATAGCAAGAAATTCCTTAGTTTAGTAGACTGGTCTGACGAGAGTGCGAAGGCGGTGCACACTTTCACGCATTACTGTGTTTAGTTTTAGAGCATCATAAACTGGCTGTACTGAAGCCATTGAAGACACGCTATAGTAAGTAGTGTGGAAGTATCAGGCCACATGCTAAACCCGCTTCTAGGTTTTTCTCAAGTTTTTTATCCGAAACTACAAACAATTGGTAAATACCTAATAAAATCCAAAAATGGATGTTACTGTTATTTTCTAGCATCGAATTTATTGCTTGTGGCTCGTTCATAATTTAAATCTAAAGAAGTTTGTATAGTACAGAAGGTTCTTATAAGAAATTGCATCTCACTTCAGTTCTGGGGCAAGTTTATCAGTTAATCTAGAAGCAGTGGGTATGGTATGATAAATGATCATCACTAAAATTTTTGTATCAGCTAACGTGAAAATGATCTAATTTCCATCGAAAAATTAAATCATCCTTTCTTGAATGACCACTATCCAGCCGTTCTTCGTTGTACGCAAATGGTTATTCCGCATATCTTAATCATTTCCATCCAGTCATCCAGTTAGGGTGAAATACGCTCGTGAATTTCTAAAATTTCCAAAATAGATTTCTCATTTACATTTCTGTATTTCCAGGCGATCTAAAAATATTTCTCTAGATATTTGATAGAAGAGACTTCAGGCCAAAGACGTGAATTTGTGATTGTAGTGGACAGTTAACAATAGGGTCAAGTCAGACACATTTATTTCTAACCTTTCCGAGTGGGACTATAATTCCAATTCTTCGAGAACGTGTATGAAAGAATGTCCTTTTCTCTGGATGATAATCGTGGTGGCCAGAGTAAACAATGTATCGCATACACATGTCCTCATCCCTCGCCTTGACAACGCTTCATTCGGCATCACTGTGAGCGCTGTTGTCTGCTCTCGCGTAATACTTTTTAGGCTTTGATCAACAATGATTATGTTTCCTGTTTAACTTTTGATTATCCTTTAGTGCGGACCTGGAAAATTCATTATTGCTGGTTAATTTCCCTGTACGAACCTATTTAAAGTAAGTTGAGTCTTGGTTAAAGCGCTCGTAACAGCACGCCAGGTCGACTTTTGAGACCTTGCACCAGCGTTTGGCCAAGGTTGTGTATTTGCATTTCCTAGGCTAGTTCATACATGCGCTCTGTTTCTGTCATTTTAGCTCATGCCTGACCTCAACGGTTACTCATTTTATTTGCAATCTTCCTTTAGTGCTTGTCATGCATATCGTTTTCTATATTACTAGCTACTAGGAAAATGTAACTACAAATGATCGATTTAACAAGTCTATCGCCGAGACGTGTTATCCTCCTACAAGCGAAGAGCAGCAATGGGTACTTCTGTAATAATGCTTTAGCTCAAACTCAACATGGAATCAAAAAGAACCTCGTTAGTTGGTATTGAAAGTTGCAGAAGGCGAATGTCTGAAGTGGATTGATCTCGTTTGTCAGCAAGCAACTTGTGGTGCAAGCTTCTGCGATCACAGCAGCACTCTGAGCATTTCCAATAATTGAGTCTTGCTATTGTTTTGCCTTATCAGAAAAATCGGCTTTGTCACGCGTCCGAGATAAATATCCAAAACGGTGTTCCTTACTGGATTATGACTTGCAATATATAGTACAAGGTCAAGAGAAATTGTTTAATGTGTACCTACCAACATGAATGTTGAATAATTAGATCATAATATCACGCTTTCGTATGAGTATCTGCTCCACGGGGTTGAGCTGCATAGCTTCAATGCTCACTCTTCGTCATATTTCGCCGCACGGGATGCACTGGCTGGAATAATTTACAGTCAGTTTCGCAACCTGTGCACCATTGAGACTTGAAAGAGGTCTACTTGAGAAAGAAAGGTCTAGTTACGGATTGCTTATTCCTTGCATGAAAAATTATTTACAACGCATATATCTGCATCTAGTCTCAACTTCAGGAAAATTACATTGTACGGTCGAGTTACAGTTCCTACAGGAACCACACACTGATTATGCAGCGTTCATGTTGACATAACGATGGTTATGTACAGTGTGTACGTATCTTTCCTTGAATATGATACTTAACACGTGGACTACGTATTGGTACATATGCGTACCATGAAATGTATTTCTCCAGAAGGTAGTGGTACATAATTCAGGTTGCCCAAAATCGGCCAAATTCCGAGAACAAAAAAGGCCATAAAAAAGGCCGATAATTCAATGTATACTAGTTTATTTGTAGGTTCCGCTATAAAAATTCCATTTATTTTCTTTTTTGCAGTATTTAAAATTTAATTAGGAAGTACCTCTTATCATAAATTTTAGCCGGCCAACGCAATTGAGAAAAACTAAATCACGGAATTTGCCCGGAAAAAATGACGTCTGGCAACCCTTCTTGAAAACAGTACAAAAAATGAAATAATAGTACAAGATGAAGCAATCGTAGACAACGTGTTAATACATCAACATGATAATAATTCTTTCGAGGGAAAATTGCTGCAGGTATATTAGGGAGACGATCAGCAAGTAACCGCGACGATCGAAGCATTAAGTAAAGTTCAGCATTGAGTAAAGATAAATTCATTCACTAAGAAATTTCCAAGTATACAAATGCGGCGCTCGAAAACTTCACGAAGTCGCCATGCTGAAGAAAGTTTTCGGTGTACGCGGTGATTCGTCATACTTGCGTCAACAATTGCAAGAACTTATTCTGCATGCATGAATACAAAATCTATGTATGAACTATGATCATAGGTATAAACAGTCGCGCATAAACTTCAACATACAAGTACAACTCCAACAGTTCACCGGAAAATAGTTTTGTACTGCACTTATAACTGAAGAACGATTTAAACTTATTTGTGCCGTAGAAGAAGCGAAAAGATTGCTTACCGGGCAGATGGACGACGAGCCTTGCGGTTTTGTCTCTCAAGTTTCATGTCATTTTATTAAAGAAAGACTCTTATTGCATGCAACTGCGATGGTTTATCCTACGACTTTCCATCTGGATACAGAATTGGCAGACGAGTGTTCATTTAGCCGCACAACTTAGTAATTTTGCTTGAAACACATCTTGGTTGATATAGCAAGTAATATAAGGTTGCGTCGGAATACTGCACTTGTGATATCGTTAACAATGCGGCAAACTAGTATTATGGCTGTTCAATATTATATGTAGATTAGATTATGAGGCTTCATAAAATTAATATTGAAAAATTAGTCGACATGTGAAAACAAAGCAACGCCTCTCGTCATCTCGACTCTAGAAACTACATTTGTGAGTTCAGTATTGCAACGTGTATCTTAAAACAAATATAAAATCTATAATCTGGCAGACCAAAGAGCTTTAATAAATTCAGCTGGTATTGTTGTTACTCAGTCAAAGTAGCGCACAACTATGAATGAAAATATCCTCGGGGTAGCGGAAAGCTGATGCCTCGAATAATTCTCATTGAACCATGGAATCGGTCGCACCAAAAAAATCTGGAACTAATTTCAGTTATGTTGCGCACTAGCACAAGACACAACACCAGTAAAAGTTATTTGTTGATGAATACATAAACGAAGAACACATTCTGAAATTTTTTGAATGAACTTGATTCTTTCATGAAGGCTCGGGGCTTACAGCTCACTGAGTGAGTTCACTGAGCGATAGTAGGGCCTAGAGAGCCCTTCTTGAGCAGGTTCATGATATGCGGTACAGAGCTCGGGTCGAGGGTCTGCACAATTTCGTACTTGACGCCTTCACCGTCGCGCATTCCGTCGCCCGCCGTCACTGCTACGAGCTCGTCACCTCGCAGCTCCAGCACCTGGTCAACACGAACGTTTCTTAGAACCTTTATTTACCTATGTAAGATTCAAGTTGATTTATTGTAGAAAAAGTTGCATTGTATCCAACTGAATGCTGTGGTACATCGTATCAAGTTTCATCTGTCTCAATAATTGGTTGACGAAAATTTATTTAACCGCACATCATAGCAACTTTGCTTTAAGCAGCTGTAGCATCTGGTCTCCACGAACGTTTCTTAGAACCTTTATTTACCTATGTAAGATTCAAGTTGATATATTGTAGAAAAAGTTGCGTTGTGTCCAATTAAATGCTATGGTACATCTGCATCAAGTAGCTACTCAGCAGAAAGTGCATGTACCACACCGCTCGTTAACAAAAAACTTATAATACTGATCAAAACTGAGATTTGTAGGGTCCAATTGCCACATAATAACTAAAAAGCTTCTTCGCTTGCACTAGAAAGAGGTGGGTCAATTTTGTTGGTAAATAAATCGTTTCAATTAAAGGCCGGTGACTTAAGTAGCGTGGCATTATCAGCAGGTTATCAACATTGACGATACATAGAATAAGTAGAATGAACTCAGTTTAAAATGTTGACATTTTATCTCGGAACATTGATAACATCATTTTAATGGGAAAAGATATTGTGAAGTTTCATCAAAAATAGCTTAACTTGGGACGAGTCTTAATTTGACATTTCATTAGAGAAAGAACTGATGAAATTCGAAATGCCAATTGTTTGATACTCATGTTGTCACACAACGTCAAATGCTCCCAAAAACTGCGTTAAAAACACAAACCTGAACTCCGGTGCCGTGTAGCGTGTGCAGCTGCAGCTGTTGACCGTCCAAGAGTCCTCCGGCCGCCCCTTGACCTCCGAGCAGGAAGGTCGGGCCGTTGCCGAGTCCTGTTATCTCCATGGGCTGCAGGTGCTGTTGCTGGTGGTTCGTCGCATTGTCGTGGTTGTTAGTAGACATTGGAGCAGTTTGAATTTCCAAAGAGCGAGCTTGCAAAGACTTATTTGTTGATGTTGGGGGATGTTCGATGAGCATTAGGTGCTGACCATGCTGCTGTTGCTGATCGTTCTGTAAGTGAAGAGCTGATTGTGTCTGCGGCAACACGTGCGGCAAAAATTGAACTTGATTACTTTGATCGACATGTAGAGTAACGGAAGGTTGCTGCTGCTGTTGTTGTTGCATTTGTTGATTATGTTGCTGTTGATTTCTGGGTGTTGTTTGTGATGGCATACCAACAGGACCGTCTTTGCGACTGCGGCTCTTCTTACACTTGCGCTTGTGAGCATCGTAGAGACGCCGGTAAAGATACAAGTACTGGCAACTGTCGCAGCGATACGGGCCATCACTGCTGTGCTTCTGGCTGTGGGACTCCAGGTCCTCGACGGTCGTGAATGAAGCGTCGCATAAATCGCACTCAAAGGGACGCGCCGCATTGTGCTGGTGCTTCAACCTTTTGAATGAAGGCTTCACAGGGTTAAATGCGTTCAATTCTGATTCTTTTTTGATCTTGGTGGCGATAAAAGGTTTTTTGAGCACCGAATGAGACGTAGTTGGCTGAGCAGTGCCTACCGCAGCACGCGCTACCATACCGGGATCATCGGCTGCAAGTTCTTCCGCTTCCTGGGAGATGTTATACTTGATGTCCTCCTCCCGAGCCGCCAACTGCTGGTTAGCACCACTCTGAACAGCATTGTTCCTACTGTATCTATCAGTTAGAGTTCGTGCCGTGCGCCGCCTCGTGTTGGGCAGGTTGCCTTTGAGCGACTCATGAGTGGGGAACTCTCGTTTGATGGACGGTGTTGCAGGCGGCTTGATGAGGTTGCCTGGTTGTGGGGTCATGGTGGCACGTTTCTTCTCACAACGTGACTTGTGGCTCTTGTAATGACTCTTGTACATGAAGCTGAAGTGACAGTCCTCGCAAGTGAAGGGACCATCACCTGAATGCTTGCGTCTGTGCTCTTCACACTCGCTCTGCTCAATGAAGGAGGCAGTGCATTGGTCGCATTTGAAAGGCCGATCATACGGCGCTGTCTTGGCAGGTTCGTTTGCAGCACCGCCAGGGGCAGATATCCTGCCTTTATCTGAAGTCAGCTGAGATGAGAGATTCTGAGATCGTTTGTTGCACATTTGCTGCCCCATAGAAGACAAAAACCTGCTATTAGTAGCGCCCAAAGGCTGTTGGGTGCTATTATTGTGAGCTTGTTGGGCCTCTGACTGAAGGACAGCAGTTTGGTTCTGTTGGGAGACAAGAGGAAGTTGCCTCATCGCTGTTGTTCGTTCTTGTCGACTTGCACTTGAGTTTTGCACCAGCAGCTGACCACCAGACTGCTGCAGCTGGTGCAGGTCTGTAGCCGCCACTATGTACGAAGTGCCAGCAGTCGAGCCGTCAATGCTGGTCGTCATCATGACACTATTGCTGTCGCCAATACACCCGCCGCTAACAGACACTTCAGGGAGCTTCAATATCTGCTGCTGCTGCTGCTGATTATACGAGAGATTTGAGTGGCTGAAGTTAAGGGGTGCAGCAGATCTTCTAAGCACATTTCCATCTGTATTACCGGTGGATGAAGACATCGATGCCATGTCTGCACTGCAATTAACAGCAAAACCTTGATCTGGACTCCCATCCAGACCTTTGCTGGCAACGGATGCACCATTTTCGGGCTGTTGTACCATGATCTGCGGGATTAAAAAAAGGCCATCAAGAATCTTCAAGGCTTTGGAAATTACAGATTCGCCACAAAGAAAGGTCACCATACTAAAATAAGCAGGTTCAAACCAAATTTTAATCTGAATGACATCCACGACTCGCCTGAGACTGACTACTATATATATAAAATTTTCAAAAGTTATTGGATGCACTCACCATGAAGAAGTGTATACCATAGATGTCAATAAAACCTTTAGTGAGATGCATTTATACAATTTCTTTCTGGAAAGCTTTTAAGTTCTCGAAAAAGTTAGGTAATTTCAGTGGATAGAGTAAAATTGTAATTATCACACCATATTGACCCTTGAAAATATTTCAAATGCTTTTGATGTTCTGTCAAATGAAAAATATAATTCCTTAGATATCTTTTGCCAGTTAAAAGGCTGCTGAAAATAAAGACTGGTTCAAACCTAATTTTCTACAGCCAATTACACTGATAGCAAAAGTGATAGATGATGGCTAAGCAATGGCAATTGCATGTGCATCCGTGAAAAGCAATTTAAAAGATAATAATTAATTGAAAAATTCATAACCAAAAGTACCAGCAACAATAACGGAGATACTATGAGTAAATAAAAAGTCAGGGCTTCTATGATCAGTGACTATTAGTAATAATACCTAGTCATGCAATGACTCAAAGTAAATGGTGTAAATCTGACTTTGCTGAAGAGTAGGTAATTAGTTAGGTGACACTCCCATGAGAATTTGAAGCACAATGCAGAGCAGATGGAATTCAGTGGCATTAGTTATAGGCTCTTCTAACCTGCTGCTGATGAAAAGCATTGATTGGTTCAAGGTGCGAGGAGGTGATTGGTTGGAGGTGCGAGGATGTGGTTGGAAGTAGAGAGTTTATTGGTGCATGGAAATTCTGAGATGACAATGGTTTTGACAAATTAATCTGAGAAGTGTTCACTGGATGATGGGATGATGGAACATTTTGATTTAATACATGGCTGGTCATTGACTGGATTGAGAGGGAAGGAGAGGTTCTGCTTGACTGGTGAAGCTGATGGGAGTGTGAGGATGTGGGTAGGGAGTAGTGGGGCAGATGTGCTGAGTCACTTGACTGATCCATCAGCACCTTGGTAGGAGAGACACAATGTTAGCTTGCAACCAAAGTTCTGTTTATCACGTTGCACTCAACATAGACAGAACTTTAGTTCCCATGGAGTAAAAGCAGCATTTCATGATGAGAAATATTATAGAGCAACAAAAAATTAAATAATGACTATAAATTGTACAAAAAATACACACATAAAGTCAGTGCTCTATCAGGTAAGTGGGGAGGAAGCTTGCAGAAAAATTTTAATCCCATTGAGGCCAACTTGAAAAATCAGTCAATTAGTGGGATTGACCTATTCATTCTATGAATGGGATAGCTAAGTGCAGAAAGAACTGAACCAGCATTTCATGCCATTTTAAATAAAAACTAAACAAAACCTGCTTTTTAGAACACCAATCATCCATGCATTCATCAAATAAATTAGCAAAGGTGACAGTGGGATTAGAGAACAGTGATTTCTTTCTTTTATGCAAGTTTGATTGAAGACCAAAGCATGATTTTTATTAACAATCTTCTTATTTGTTTTTTCAACGAGTCAAACAAAATTTCTTGCAGGCACTGGGAGATCAAACAGCAGGTTACCAAATGACAATTTAATGAAATGCAATTTTCATATATACAATATTTACTATCAAGCAGTTGAAGGGTTTTGAAACACTTGAAATGAAATTTGTGGAAATGACAGTAGTGCAAATCATTAAAATTGCTCTAAAAAAAACTTCAGCATCTGGACAAATCCTGTAGTTTAGAGGTTGATAGCTGGAGACTCGCTCTTGATAATGAGGGCTCAGCTATTGCCAGTCTTGAAGCAACAGGGCACCGCATAACTATGCTGGTGCAGGCCTCCAACATCGCTCAAGTGATGGTGTCATTGTGAGCCTCCAGCAGTGTGGTTCTTAGGTCCTCCAGATTGTAGATGGCATGGGAGTCGAAAGCTTAAGGTCGTGCTAGTAAGACCAATATAGTTTATATTTTGAAGAAGTCTATTATCTTTCTTTATTACATGAGAATTTATAAATGACATTAGTTTCTTGAAGCAATCCATATCTTTTACAGGGATTATTATTATTATTCAGGACAAGGTTTTTAATTTTCTTATTTTATAGTACGGGTAGATTAGATATTTTATTTTTATTTATTTATTTTTGTTATCTGTTGCGCTCTTTATATTATTATGGATGATTGACTGTAGGACTCATTCATCTACTTTGTAGCCTCTGTTCTGGTTTTTGTAGAAGATTGTTATGATGGTTCCATCAAATACTGCTTCACTGTTGGTTCAGTTTTTCTCAATCAATAATTTTATATTTTAGTGTCAACAGTTCTATTTTAAAATCCACTATTTATTAGGATTTGTTTACAAGTTCGGAGTTCAGTTTTCAAATCACTCTTGAATGTGCAGGTCTTGAATGCTCTTTGTATGAGAGCGTGCACAGTGCTTGTTTTATAGTGTTGACGGCATTCACTACATATTTGTAGGTTTTTGGTAAACATTAGTGACAAAGGAATTATCTTCAATTTGCACTAATATATATCTAGGAATGGCAATTGGTGATTTTGTCCATTTTCATGGGAAAACTTTAAAACTGGTACATGATCTAAAGCTCTTTGCAGTTCATTCAAGTACTTTTTGTCTTGAATGACAACAAAAATGTCATCTACATATCTGTAGTAAAGCTCAGGCTTGATGTGTGCATAAAGTAATAAGCAATACATTTTGTTTGACTCATTGAAAAAATAAATAAGAAGGTTGTTAATAAAAGCATGCTCTGGTCTTCAATCAACTTGCACATATATATATATATATATATATATATATTGTTGAAACACATGCAATTAATGACCAGAGAATGCAATATTTTCCATTTATCAGGGAGTATAAAAATTCTTCAGATGATGTTAATAGATTAGAAGGCAGGTACTTATAATATATTTAATGACGTTTTGACAATATCAACATTAATTTTCAAGTTTTAAGAAGCATTGAACAATAAAACTTTGGAGGACACAAGTACATAATACACACAAATAGGATAAAACACTAATATTTCAAAACTGAAAATGACTCTGAAAACTATCTCATAGTTCAGACAAATCCAGTAGTCGAAAACAGATAGCTGGATTCCAATCCCCATAGATGAGGGTTTTAGCTATTGTTGGTCAGTTAATATTGGATGCAACTGCATGATGTTCCTCTAGCACAGTTTGAGCAATGGTCTTGTGACCTTGTCTCAGGTGGTTCTTCTGCCCTCCAGACTGAAGATGGCAGGAGAGTTGATTTCAATGACGTACCCATAGTTGTTAGTCCAAATACTTCAATGCAGTCCAAAAGATGAATAAGTCTACTACCTTCTTTGAAGCAAAATTTATAGACTACACAGGCCTAATGATGATGATGATGATGATGGACTACATTGGAAAGCATCATCATCATGCAGAGGTGCACAATAATAAACAACCAATGATTGCTGGAAACCTGATCACTTTGGATTGAACCCCAGCTATCTATTTCCAAACTACTGGATTTGTCTAAACTTTGACCAAGTTTTTGGAGCATTTGTCTCTGGCTCAAACATTTTTTTTATATCCAATTTATGTGTATTAGGTATGTACTTATGTCCAATAAAATTTCATTATTCAAGGCTTCTCTTAACTTAAAAATGATTGTTGTTGCATTCGAAATATGATTAATATATTATTATTACTTACTAAACCAGCCTTTTGATCTATCAACATCATCTAAAGAATTGTTCAACTCCTTGAAAATTGTAATACATTCTCTGTTCATAAATTGCATGCACATAATCAAGAAAATTCTGTCATCTAATACTTCCAATCATAATATATATATTTATAGTCACATCTGAAACCTTGTTAATAAATAAAAATTAATTTCTGATCCCTGCATTTTGATCAACCAACATCACCTGAAGAATGTTGTTCAATCTAGAAAATTTATAGCCGTGAATTTTTTATATATAGTCATTAACCACCCGTGTTTAAACAAATACATTAACATTTATTTAATGAACCAAACCAATATTTGCAATGAGATCCCAATAGATTTTGTCCACTTGAGAGATCAAACCAACACAAAATTCATCAACACCATTCCCATTTTAATATATATAAGATATATATAGATATCTACGTTGGTGTTAATGCTGCATCACAAAAAGAGTTAACAAAATTTGAAAACCAAAGTTAGAGCAAGTTAATCCTGAAAAAATTCATGGCTTACACAGTACAATGCTAAAATCTAACCAATTCACAGGTACAACAGTGAGAGAACGCTTATGATATACAATTCAAAGAAATTGTGGAAAGTATTTTCTCACCATAATGGGCATGTTGTCTTCTCTGCCAACGTTGCCTTGAGAAGCTGGTTTATTTGAGTGGGAGGCCATGTGTGCTTCATAGGCTCTCCTGCTGATGAAACCTATACTGCACTCAAGGCACTGGTGGATTGTAGTAGTGGTTGTGGTGAAGGTACCAGTTGAATCAGATGTGTAATTGAGCATGTCTTGAATATTTCTGCTGTTATCACCATTGTTGCTGGCACACATTGTGTCACTGTACCCTCCAGCATCAGCACTGCTGCATGACACAGAACTGTATGATGGCGGTGAGCGCAGATGTGCTGTTGAGTTGACTGTGCTCATAGCAATGCCTGATGTTGCTATTTGTTGGGAAGTGAGCAAAGGTAAGCTGGATATGAGGTTTGCTGGAATGCTATTTGAGGAAGGTATGGAGCTTATTGAGGTAGTGCTGTTGCCATGTTGCTGCAACTCGCTGTGTAGTCGATGTGAGTGATGCAGAGTAGAAACTTCGTTTGTTGATGAATATCCACGGGTAGCATTCATGCCTGTAGTTAATAGCACTCAATTAGCTAGTGAGAACTGATCATCAATGACTTTTTTCCAAATTTTGCTGCTCACTTTAACTAGGAAAATATCATGACAACCACTTTTCAGCCCATCAAAATCAAAGCCCGAAACAACCTTCTTACTTAAAATGCTTAAAATTAAATTTAAACCTCCTGGATAAAGCCTTACCTTGTGAGTTAGCTACCATTTGTAGCTGAGAAGCTGACAGTATCTGACCTGGCAGCATTTTTGAACTCTCTCCTTGAAGTGCTTCAGCAGTATTGTCAGCATGGTTAACTTCCTCAGAGTTCCTGCACACAAAGCTTTCAAGATTTTATCAGAGAATTTTCTCTTTAAATGCAGCTCAGGTATTTTTGTTGCACTCTTCACAAACCATTCAAGCCATAGTATGTAGGATGCAACATTACAATTGCTTCTCTATGCTGTCATTAGTTACTCAAGACTCAAAAAATTCGGTAGGATAAACTGAAAGAATACTTAGGAATATATAGGCTGCAAATATTTCCTCACCGTTCATCCATCATCATCTTGAGGTCAAGAGGCAATTCCATGGTGCAGTAAGAAACTATCCATGCCAGTACATGATTATTATTTTATAGTCACAAAATATTTGTTCAAGAAATTAACCGTTTTGATTAATTTTAAACAAATTTATATAAATAAATAGAAAATATTTAATTACTTACATATAGAGATACTACAACTCAAATTAACACTTGTTAAAAATTCAATTCAGCCTCTGTAAACAAAACAAAATATAAAGTTGCAGAGTTTTTTTTTATTCTAAAATATTACAAACCTAGAGCAGAGTAAAACAATCAGATAAAAAGATTAGTATTTGAATTTTCTCACAAATTTTTGCTTTAAAAATGAAATGATCAAATTACTTGTTTAACAACACTCTTTATTGTAATATTGATGGTTCAATTTATTGTTCATTTCAGAAGCCATGCATGAACATATGGCAAGTCTTCAAGTCGTTTTAATTTTGTATACCATCAACCGGGGCTACTCGGGACAGATTTGATTGTTTTTTTGTTAATAACTGTTAATAAATTCTTAGGATGAAACATTTCATAAACAAATTTAGGCTCATTTTATAGCTCTTTGCAAGGGCTATCGAATGGCATTGTCAAAAAAATTCCATATGCTATTCCTAAGGTGCCAGACGCAAAATGCAAAATAAAGATTGTCCTGAGTAGCCCCGTCAGTTGGGGCTACTCGGGACAATGGGAATAAAACTTCATTTCAAAACATTTGAAGCATGCAGAGTGTACTCATCCATTACTAACAGTACTCTGAAGTCCTCCTCTTTCATTGTAGACAATGTAGAGGTAGAATAAATGACATTTTCTGTGATTTTTACTTGTTTTTCCTCAATTGATATGATATTACCATATACATTAATTACCATCAACTGGGGTGACTTAGGCCTCGTTTTTGATTCATGCTGGGGTCGTAAACGCCGGGGTCATAAACGCCAGGGTTGTAAACCAGGTCATAAACGCCGGAGTGACTTTGGCCATTGTTTATGACCCTGCTTTGGCCATCATTATGAACACAGCAGAATCCCCCAGTTGATGGTACCATATTATTGATGGGATATTACTGTATTATTGATGTGATATTAAGCTATCCATGAACATGCCATTGAGCATTTACAACAACCTTGTTCACTGCAAGCTTCATATTGCCAGCCTTATAGCATTTTTTCCTGTATCTGTAAGCTTACAGGACGGCTTGTAATTTGTGTGACGATAAGTGAACTTTTTTTCGCTCAGCAAGGTAACTGTAATCAATATTCTTTGTTTTTAATCAATTTTTTTCTTAACTGGAGCCTTTGCTAACTGAGGTTCTACCGTAAATGCGTTTTTGGGGGTGTCCCGAATAGCCCCGGGGGGGTGTCCCGAGTAGCCCCGCCGTGCGGAAATGGCTGCCATTTCTTTTCGGAATGAGATAGGCAAATTCTGTCAATTACATTTTCAAGCAGACACATGGGTGCAACTTTTACGCAATTAAAATTTTTTAATACGGCGAATATTTTTTTGCTACATACCTTAGCAGTTGTAACTTTACAAAATATAGTTTTTCACCATTTTTTCCAGGAATTTTTCAAAGCAAGTAAATGTAGTATTTTTCGACTTCTTTTATACTACATAGATAGGAAAAATGTTGACGTTTACGCAACTATATTTAGTTTTGCAATATTCCAATTAGTTTCGCTACTACAACAGTTTTATGACGTGTCGGAGGCCTGTCCCGAGTAGCCCGGCTTGTCCCAAGTAGCCCCGGTTATGGTATAGCAATAGAGAGAATAAAAGATGGACAGATCAGTAGAGTCTTCCAATTGGCAAATTGTATTCTATCAAATTGATAATACATGTATACAACTATGTCCATCAGACTGATTAGCAAGATTTGAAATTCAACAAAATTATAGGATTTTATAGTTAGACATTGTTTAGGCATAGGATTAAAATTTCCTACTTATTTATGAAATCATGCAGCTCCAAAGTGACAACTTTTTATATATTTGCAATCACACAGCCCAATTGAACGTATTTATTACCAATTAGATAGGAGGAATACAATTTTCTATTCTATTGAGGAATCTATTGGGAATATTGTGGCCATGATTAAAAAAGCAGATATATTTCACACCTGCCTTGTAGCTGCACCTGCCCATGCACCTTGTAGCTGCATGGCACAGTGGCACTGAGCCATTGAGAGCTTGGTTTGACACTCGAGAACAAATGTGGAAACGTGATACCGTACTTTTTGTTTCTAAGCCAGAACAAGAGCTTCCCAGAAAGTTGAGAGATTTCTGCTAGAGAAACAATCTCCCACCTTCAATGCCACACAAGTCAGAAGTCGCCATTCAACCGGAACTGCACATACCTCACTGCAGCCCCACTCATCACTAAAAACCATAGGAATTAAGATTTGTAGGTTTAAATTGCCTCAAAATAACTAAGCAACTGTTTCAATTGTGCTAAAGTTAAGCCCTTTACAAGCCATAAACTTATTTACTAAGTCCAGTGCATGCCTTCCGCCAAATCTCTAATTTTACCCTAGAAACAGTCATCAAACAGTCAATACTTCAGTGGAACACGTGATAATTAGTCCAGGAAAAATAAGGTTTGACCCGGAACAAATTACAAAAGAAACGATTTTTTCACCAATGCTCTAGAAGGGCAATAGAAACAACATGCTAAAAATCCTCTAAAATGCAAGTAGTGGAAGGGTGTCAAATTAAAGATTTAAAAATAAGGCCGCCAAATGGTAATATAAGCCCAATAACACATTTTAAAAATATGACCAACAGTTATTTTTGTGACTGTATGTATGTTTTCATGTAGGGGGTATTCACTAATAATAACTAAATTTCATCCAAGGTGGTAGCAATCTAGTATTTGCAAAAACAGCCACCCATAAAGTGAAAAATTGTGATTATATAGGCATATATATATATATCCTATATATATATTATATATATATAGGAATAATGCCTATTATATATACAGGCATGCACCTGGAGTGTGTGTGTGTGTGTGTGATGCAGGGTGAGTGTGTGTGTCTATATCATAAATGGTGTGTTAATTGTAGTTAGTGGGTAGCATTGTCTAGACCCTCTGGTGTAAGTTTTTAGAACATGACCAGCAAGAGAGGGTGGCCCAGTGGTTACAGTTCAGAGTACCAAGATTGGCGCAGAGAGGCGCAGGTTCGATCCCAGCTCTGTGCGCCAGTTTCTGGTCAGAATCGGCAAGGAGGCTGGGCGGTTAAGCACAGCAGAATTGTAGCAGTGAGTTGCGAGTGCAAGCCTGCAAAATGCTGTGAATGTTCTGCGATGTTAAGAATCGGCAACAGGCCTACGGCCTAATAAATGCTGAAAACGCTATTATTATTATTAAGAGAGCAGCCCTCTGATCAGACTTCAAGACAGGACACACCATATAGAGGTATTTTGTGATTATTACATGCTTATAGTCAGTTACAGAATGTCTAGCTTGTACATAAGCTTGGTAGAGGGTGATCACATCATGTCTTACAGGTAGCACCAAGATGGATGTTGCCCAATGTGCTCTTTGTAGCAGCCTAGCAGGCCTGCCCTAGAAGGTGAAGAATGTGTAACACTAACACCCAAGGGTTGTAAAGGTATCCAGAAAGCCAGTGAAAGAAGAAAAGTTGTAACAGTAATGCCTGGACAAAAAGTACACACACAATGTCGCAAGGACCATTGTAGGTCATTTAGTATTGAAGCCCAGAACAGAAAAAGAGCTAATGAGTCTTCTGCAGATCGAGCACACCAACTGAGATCTACTGGAACCGGCTTTGATTACAAAACTGTATCTATTGCGGGACAGGGGACAGATATGGTGGTAAGAAGAAAGACTTAGTGCTGACACCTGTCAGGGAATACAGTGTTCAGCACTCAATCCTGGGGTCTGAGAGACAAGATGAGTGGGGTCTGGAGGTGAAATCCAGGGTACAGTTTGCGGCTGGAGAGATTGCACTAGTCTTTCTGTACAAGGGTGCTACCGGAAAGTCTCTGGACAAACTTTGATTCAATAACTTTCACAGAAAAGTTGTAGTTAGCAAAGCATTTGTAGACCCCCAGGTGCTTCCACCTACATCAGCAGCTGCCCAGTTTCTTCGTTTGAGGACATTTTGCCAAGTGCAAGAGTGGCTTGGCAACAGAATGAAACCTGATGAGTGGGGATGGGAAATAAGAAATGGACAATGCATGCCTGTTCTCACAGATCAAGAAGTTGCCCCACCTGAGCTACTAGAAATGGTGAGATGCAATTGTTCAACAGATTGTTCAACAAGGAGTTGTGCCTGTCGAAAACGGGATATGGAATGTTCACCAGCATGTGGCCAGTGACA
Source organism: Hyalella azteca (assembly GCF_000764305.2). NCBI lineage: Eukaryota > Metazoa > Arthropoda > Malacostraca > Amphipoda > Hyalellidae > Hyalella > Hyalella azteca. Next base: position 3,100 of record NW_025938877.1, on the reverse strand, counting down.
TGGTGTGTGCAGTAACACAAGTCAAGTACTTGACAGTGATTCTAACTCTTCCGATGATTGACCTCAAGACAGTAATGGTTGTGGTATAAGGGCAAATACGATACACAGAAGTGTTCAGCTGCATGTAGCCAATGCTGATACTCCTGATGGGTGACATTATTCTATTTTTATATATTGTATAGAATAATCAGAGTTGGGTAACATGGGGCAGCAGGGCCCCCCCTTTTTTAAACTAAATTTTTTATGAAATTTTAATTGATACGAGGTGGTTCTTTGTTATGTTTAAAGGTACAACTAATGAGGAATGTATGATGTGAATTAGACGCTGATAGAGTTATTCAATTTTTAATGAAACACTTATGATAAGTGTCAAAATGGGCCCATTGCCCAACCCCTGGGGCAATGGGCCCATGGGCTTTGGGCAAGGTTCCCACCCTTGGTCCCTATACCACAATTGCATATTTTTTGTTTAAAAATGATAATACAACACTTTACAGTTAGAAATAGGAAAAATGTAATGAAAAATATGACATTCATTCATTTATTAACAACTTAAAAAATCATATCCTTAACTTGAAAAAAATATACTCTTGGCTTAATAAATCTATCACTGACTAGAAGAAAAATATTTCATTGACATAAAAATGTATATATTCTTGACTGGAAAAATATATCCTTGCTATAAAAAATTCATCCTTGACATGAAAAAATGTATCGTTGACTAGAAAAAATATATTTAGTTGATCAGAAAAAATATATTTAGTTGATCAGAAAAAACTTCGTTCCAGCTTCGTCCATAATCCAGATATTATGTGCAGAGAATTCGTACTTAATCATGATTTCAGCCAACACCATAAAAACTCATCAACACGTCAAAACTCATCATTGGTGTTGGCTGAAATCAACTTTTGGCAAGGCAAGAGTCAAAAACTCAATAAGGGGTCAAATACGCATAACTAGAAATCAGAACCTGTTTCCTAGAAGCAGCAAATCAAAAAATCATGCAATATGAAGTGTAATTTGTAATTCAAAAAGCTAGTCATAGTTTTGAAAAGCTCATTGAGACAAATCTAATGATGTATAACACAAGACTTCACAGAGGTGTATTTTATGGTGTTTTATTTTATTATATTTATGGTGTTTAAGTAAGGCGAACCAATGGTTGGGTATACTTGGAAGTGCAGCAAAAGTGAGAGCAAGTAAGTATGAAGTATTGAGAGAAGTGTGGAAGAGTGTAGCAGTGCCTAGCATTATGTATGGACTGGATGTGATAGCATAAAGTGATGGCGAGCTAGATAAATTGGAATTGGTACAAAATAGAGTGGCGAGATTGGCACTAAGAGCCCCCAGGTGGACTGCAGTAGAGGCCCTGAGAGGAGACATGGGTTGGAGTACCTTCAAGGAAAGAAGAATGAGAGCAGTTTTGAGGTATAAAGTGAGACTGGAGCAAATGGATGATGAACGTTAGGCTCGAACAGGGTTGGCAATGATTAAATCAAAATGATTAAATCATGTGATTAAATCACTTGATTTTTTTACAAAAAAAATCATGATTTTTTTTTTTTTTTCAAATTTTTTTTTTTATTTTTTCATATATTTAAATATATTGAATGGCAGTCTTTAATTTATATTGAGGTATTGTTATTCATGGTTTAGTATAAATGTACTAAAAATGACAAATTGGTATATAAACTTGTTGCCTTTAGTGTGTATTAGGTTCCAATAAATTGAATGTTTTTGGTACAGAGGTATCATGTGTGCAATACATTGTACGTAGCTAGCAGCTTAGCTAATTCTTATAAGGCTATAAGTAGTCTAACTATTTGACTATTTGTTATATATTGATTACAATATACAATTTAAATATGTTAGCTAGCTTATACAGGGTGGGGCAGAACTGATTGAACAGTTTTTGGGGCAAAATAAAAGAGTAATGGAGGTACATAAAGAAGAAAGTTTATTTTCCTCAAGATTAACATAACATACCATTTATAATACTTATGTTTTGAAAACAATATCAGGAAAATGGGGTTTGTTAGCTGCATCACACTGTTGGAGTCGTTCTTGGAAGTTTCCTACAGCACGTTCACACATATGGCGAGGTATGGCCATAACCTCTGCTGCAATAATCTATCCCCTTAGCTGTGGTAGGGTGTGAGGGCAACTTCTGAACTTCTCTTTTAGATGTCCCCAAAGAAAGAAATCGCAAATGCTCAAATCAAGTGACCTCACAGGCCAGTGTAAATCACCCCTAAGAGACACCAGACCTCTGGGAAACATGTTCAAAAAGACAAAAAAGTTGAAAAAATCAAAAAAATCAAATAAATAAAAAAAATCATGAAAAAATAAAAAAATCATTGATTTTTTATTTTTTTTATTTATATTTTTAAATCAAAAAATCGCCAACCCTGGGCTCGAAAGATGTATATGTGGAATATGAAGGTGAGCAAATGGGCACGCAGATGTTGGGCAGTGGTGTGTAAGTGTGGCATGCATGAAGCATGGGTGTGCCAAAGGCCCGCTGGGCCAAAGGACAAATGGGTGGTGACAGTACGGGGTGCGATTGGGATAGAGTGGGATGAAAAAGAGTGGAAAAGAGAAATAAATGAGCGAGTTGATCTCACTGGGTAGTGTGCATTGTCTCTCTTTGGATCTCAATATTTTCCCGCTAGATGGCCAAGACCTAGTGTTTTGGCATTAGTTCGATGCAGGATGCACAAATGTATGACGTCACCATTTCAACCATCAACGAACGCATGGAACTAAAACAAAGCTTAATATATAGGAAAAACTAGAGAGGTGATGGAATTACCCACGATGTCAGAATATACCGCGTTTACCCTATAAAAAATATGTCACTTTGACAAGTTTGAAATTTTGAACTGTGTGTTTGCAGCCAGAAATCCAGAACATTTTAGTAATAACAATAAAGAGTAAAGGACCAATTAAGGAACTTAGGAAGAATTTTTCATCCCACTAGTATATAATGATCATGGCTCAATTTTCCAAAAAGCCCAGACAGAATAGAATTCTAAGATCAACATGGAGGGAACGCAGCCGTGCACCACAAATTTTGTACACCAATAAGCCCTGAATCGAA
>NW_025938876.1:0-17813 GCF_000764305.2 Hyalella azteca | reverse complement strand
TGTTTTAGAAACTTCAATTGTTTTAGAAAATTTTATCCTAAGCGAGATGTTTTAAAAGAAGAAAAATGATAATGATTATCTTGAAAATTTATTATAAAGAAACTTTAAGATCTTCACTGTCTTAAAATGGTTTTTGGTTTCTTTCGAACAGATAAATGTGAAATATTTGCATTCGAAAAATCGAACTGTCAATAAGTACGAACACTGAAAGTCTAACGTACGGGTCTGAAATCATTGGAGTGAGCACACCGTTTGAAAAAAAATCATGCCTCGTCTTCTTTCATTAAACGCCTCTCAATCTCTAGAAGATTATTTAATAGTTACCTCTCAATAGTTTCCTTCGTCACAGGGATTACTCCACACGTATAAATAACATTCGAAAGATAAATTATACGTAAAATGATCATCACAATAAATACTCTATAGGTCTAAAACCTTTGTAGTCGCCATGCAATGGGCTACAAAGGGCTACGATTTTAGACGTTATATAGATACACGAAAAATTATGTATTAGAAAAAGTAGGTTTCTATGTACGGTTATTTACCTATTCATTTGATTTTGTAATGAATTTAATAATGTCGTTTGTCATTACTCGGCAAAGTTTCTATGCCTTTTCCAAATGAATATTTTACTTGTGCCTAATTAGGCACAGGGTACTGCATATTTGCATTGTTTTCATTAAGGTGAGCAGGCTAAAAAATCAACATCAACTCTAAATAGAGGAAATATGATAAAAATAACATCCAGTAAACCATTTTACATCAGCAATTTTGAACACGGCTTTACTAATTAACTCGTCCAACTGAACTACTTCTGTCCCCTAAATTAATGACAATGAAGATATTTAACATATATTGCACGAACATCACTATCGGCATCGAACACCGCTGAAAAAGTATTTTTAATCAGCGCGAGCTTCATTACTTCTGAACTGGAATTTTTTAAAACTTCAACTCCAGAACAAAGAAAGCTGCACCGCTACGAACACAAACAACTTCCGAGAATGCACCGTGACATTGATCCCCTGGTTCGTCAACAGCTGATGTGCAGTGCAGACACGATGATATTGTCACCGTAGCCGGACTCCAGCAATCGGATTTCTCCAACTTTTCATATCGTCTATTTAAAATTAGTTGAAATTTGTTCGAATTTGACAAATTCTTCCCACTTGTCAATGTATAAATGTCTTCGCGGCTATCACTTGAGAGCATTTTTGCTTATGAAGCAATATATTAAACCATAATGGCAAACCAACTAAGCTCGATCAGTGAATCCTACTGTCGAACCACTAATAAGTGGTGTGTAGAGCGTACAATAGAAATAAAAGATATATTAGAAGTATAGAAACCTTTCCGCTGTCACGAGGCTGTCATAAATATATATTTAGTCAGTGTTCATAAAAAAATACTTTGGTACAGAAGCAAGCGCAAGTTCGGCTTCAGTTTCTAATCTAGGTGATGTATATAGCCTCCATTTACATATAGAGGCTGGCATATTTCGATTCACTGTAGCAGCGGTAGCCAACAAACTTTATGCCATTCACGAACTGGTCTCAGAGCGTAAACTTGTCTAAATTACAGCCCAGAAGTGTTCTAAAATATGTAAGGAAATACAAGACCCTTGAGAAAGCTGGGATATTAGTGAAGTAGGAAGAATTCGAAAGCTGAATTAGAAGAATTAGAAAGCTGGGTATATTAGAGAAATCTATCGATTTGACAGTCTCCCCAGAACACGATCCCTTGCTAGCGCTGTAAAGCCCGTTTGCCACGCTACAATTTGGTACAGGAAAACCTGTTTGTTATTTCATATGCCTTAGAAATGCTTATATTTACACTGAAGAAATAATAGTTCACTTGAGCTACCTAAATGCACGTATGCAAATTAGTTTTAGGAAATAATAATTATTGTAATTTCAAGAGCTATTCTCTATGACGTCACTACCGCCGCATAAATGTAAATCGAATAATAATTGTATTATGGGCATTGAAGTTTTTATGAAACTCTTCCATTGCAACAGGTAAAATTTCTACTGTCACAAGTAAAGCAAAGATATTTAAATTGAAGCCTGAAAGAAATATATCATCTAATATAATGTTTGAAAATAGCCAGATGAGCACCAAGCGTCATCATTCGAATAAACACAGCTAATCACTACAGAGGTCTCCCCATAAGGAAGCATTTTGACGTAGGTCAAACATAAAATCCAATAACGAAGTTGCAGAAAAACTCTTGATCGAATTAAATCTTGCAAAAGGAATGGGCGCTCAAGCCCGTCCGTGAAATTGTATTTTCACTCATACCTTTCAGAGATGATACGAGCAGCAGTAGGAAAGCAGTTGATGATTTTCGATGACTCGAAAACTGCAAGCTGAGCTTAAATTTTAATTATTCGGGAAGGCTGTCGCTAAAAATATAGTATTATTTTTTTAGAAGATCGTCATTGTCTCATTAGAAATCGCGGCGATCTGAGACGACCGACAATATTGACCGAGCACTGACATTTTTCCCTCAGAGAATCATTCAATTTTAACAGTAATTGGTGAAATTCCGTTGCAGATTTCCATAAATTAGAAATGACTTGCATGTATAAAATTTTTGTTAAGAAAACCTATTTGCATATTACATAAAACTTGACATGAACTATACAATAACGTTCGTAGAATTATATCCTAATGCTGATTCGAAAACATGAAAACTTGTTCATATTTTGAACACAGTTTGAGAAAGGAATTCTTGGTGATAATTTACTAACAAATTCTCTTCTGTGCTCATGGCGGCTGAGATTAAATTAAAAAATTACCTGGAATATATGAGCAAACATACATTTAATATCAAATTTAACTGATAAAAATAATACTCATCCAGGAAATATGAGCATATTTTCAATACTCGCGAATTTTCATTAAATTTTAAAATTAAGAAAAAAAAATTTCGGTTAGTTAACCTGTAGACGGGCTGAATACATGCTTAATCTTCTTAAGCTGAATTCATAAATTAATAACACGACATTCAATTAAGATTTTGGAAGTGCTCGTACAGCTCCGCCCAGCAACCGACATGCCCGCGGGACACAGAGCTTTCGAAATTCGACGTCGAAATTCCTGGAATAAAATATTCGTTTGTATTGAATTTGGCTGGGAGACTCCGAGGTCGACTCAATTATAATTACTTGTTATTCGAGGAAGCTTGAATTTAAAACTTCCAAATCGCTGCCGGGCAACTGCAATGTTCAGAGGCAATTATTGGGAGCTTCAACGGAGTTGAGATTTAATCCGAGCGGCGAAGCGGCACGGAAATGAAGCGAGCGCCGTGCTAAACGTGGACTGTGATTTGGTGTTGAATTTAAAGTTCACGTAAGCAATTTCAATTATAAATGAATTCGATGCTCGACTGTGAGCATCATTTTCAATTATTTACCAATTAATATGCAAGGCTTTTTGTAAATAATGGAATTTTTTTAGATAATTGAACAACACACAAACACAATCAAAAGCCGACTAACATACATTACAAAATTTTTAGCTCATAATCATCCATAGTTCCACAAAAATAACTCAATATGTCGCCACACAAAACAATTAACCTTACGTGCCACTGTAAAAACATCAAATTGCGAGGTTTCGGGCCCATAGTCTTCAATTTATTGGACAATATAACTTTCATTGCGATGACAAATCCGACGATAATCCCTTAATTAGTATACCAGTTACATGTACCAATTATGAGAGCAGATTATTATTTGAATTTGATGCTAGTAAATATATGCGTTTAAATTTGAGGTTAACAATGGGAGCCCGTTTAATGGTGAAAAAATTAGTGAGATCATTTGAAAGGTTGCGTCAACGAGTTCATGAAATAACATGTAAGAACTTTCGAATTTAATTTTTAAATATTGAAGGCTATGTTTAAAGAATACGATTTAAATAAAAATTTAATTGCAGAGGCCATATTGACAATGAAATTGTCTCATGCGAACATAAAATTTCGTAAAATTTTGCGTATGTTATTAGTAGTTGAATTTAATCCTACATAAATAAAAAAACTAGTAAAGTTGGAGCTCAGAATACCCTTACGTTGCATTGGCAGAATTTAATTCCTCTCAATAATACATGGATTTATTAATTCAATGAACAATAATTAAAGATTAAGGAAGAGCAAATATTGCTCTAAATGAAAATTTGTCCACAACTGATAGGTTGCAGGCTCCAGACATCAGTAATAGTTTGAATGCTAACGATTAGTAGAAAATATTCAAGCACAGTCTAACTGCACAGACTTCGAATTACAAACGTTGCTTGAGAACATCAATAACTATCAGAAGGTTAGCGATATTAGGAACTAGAAGTTATCAGTTGATGTCAGGAAACTTCCTCCGTACAAGACTGGACAACTTGCTAGAGAGTGCGATCAACTTAAGCTCGGTAATGTCTCTGAGTAACTGATTTTGTGCGATGACTGAGTAACATGGTAACAGATTATGTGCGATGACTGAGTAACATGGTAACAGATTATGTGCGATGACTGAGTAACATGGTAACAGTCTTATATAGCAACTAGCAATTGGAGAAGATGCATGGCGATCCTCACACATATGCTGGCGATCTTCCCACGACTTTCATATAGCAACGAGGGAAATATCATACGGTACATCTTCATATTACTCCGCAATATCACAATGGTCCGGATATATATGGAATCAGTTGTATATTTCATGTGGATTTCATCTACTCCGTGTCTCATATCTCTGTTCTTACAAAAATTTGCCATAAAATGTAAAAATATTCATGTCGATGTTTCAGATTCACCTGCATTTGTGAGACAAGTGCGTGGGATAATCTAATTTTACGTTTTACATTGCATTAATTCCTAAAAAATAGGGAAAACCAACTAAGAGGTAGGAGTTTTTGTGAAGGATGATTCTTCGGAGCAGAACCGAGAAACTTGTTAGTTAGAAAATGTCGTCAACGCAGCAATCGCCATCCAAGGCGCACTGGTCGCCCAGAGGCCTCGTAAAGCACGCAGCCTGACGACGCTGCTGAGCTTGTAATGTCGATGTCCCCGAGAACTCGACATCGTCGCTGACGTGCAAACTTTGGTCATGTGCAGGACATAAAGTGCATTTATTGTAGCGACAAATTTTAATCAGTAGAAGGCAACGAATTGCCAAGCAGCTGAGAAAATAAGGAGTTGTCTAGCAATCGCAGTTTCGACCTGTATCACTCACTCATGTTCTGAATTCTGAACCTAAAATTGCCAAAAATCAGGATAGTAACTTTACCCGCAATACCCCAAATGCAGAGAGAAATTCTGAGCATATCAGTGGGGAAGGGCATCCAACGACATTAATTAAGAATATTTGATACGCATTTATTCATCAAAATCATTTCATGTAAAAAAAAGTTTTCATTTATTAAACCCATTTGATTGTACATACACATCAACACAAAGATCCTACATAGAGGGAATTGTTTAACTAACGAGTAGGTTCAAAGCATTTTCATTGTGATTGAAAAATATTAATTTGCTGTTGACAAACGATTGCTCAAATTGAGAGAGACCACCAAACAATCTGAACAATGAGGACAAAAGTGATGTAGTTCAGTAATTATATTGATCATCAAACCGTAAGAAATGTGAGGCGAATCTAAATTTGGAAACGGTGTATGAAACATGCCTGCTCACTCACCCCAATATAATAATGGCATAGTCGCATTAATTCAAACGATGAGGATCACTTCAATGGCTGCACAAGACCAAAGAGACTCGGGCGTTCGTGCGAATTCAATTGCACTTGAAATAAACGTTGATATTGGTCATAATATTGGGACTTCAGGTGATTATTGAATGTTAATTAAGTTTTATCTAAAAAAGATAGATATTTCAATATATATTCCTATTTTAGTTTATTTCTCTCGAGCTTTTTTAGAATTTTAAAATAAAGTTTATTAGAATTTCTGCCCAGGCAATGTGCGTCGGGTATAATATCATGCATGATTCAGTTTTAATTTCACTCTGACATCATATCAGCTTTCTGCACAAGAACAGGCTCATTCAATTAGTAGCCAATTGTTATTAAAAATTGGCTCGGCTGATTGGAGTTGATTAATATTGAGCAGAAGGCAGTAAAATATGTAATTGAAATTTAACAATTACTAATCTCGAAAATTGTTCATTAATTTCACTTATCACGACGTCGCTGTTGAAATGGAACGCGCTATGCGGGCTCCTGATATGGAGCCCTTCAGTGTAAAATCATTTCACCTCTGATTTATCTCATTTGTTTATTTGTGCAATTCATATCTTGCACATCATCATACGGTCTTGGATTATAATCACGTAATTGGTGTAAAAAAAATTGGCAAAAGACCATCAAAAACGGAATTCAACACAGTTTAAATGATATATACACACTTTTTATTATCTTATAAGTGATATTCAACCATTTAAGTCAGATTAACAAAAGAAAAAGATGTAAATTCTCAATAAAATATTGATTCAAATTTCTATCTGGATCAATCAAAATTGTTTGCCTGCTTTGCAGTTCCATGACAGAGATGAAGTTGGATCCTTGAAAATGATTCAGAGCACGACAACAAATTTAAAATCCACTACAATGAAACATTAAATTTTGAGTATCACTAAATTAAATTCAACAAAATATTGGAATGGAATCGCTGTCATTCTTTCGATAATTAACCATCTTCTAGCACGGTTGATTGCAATGATCTTACGATAAAGAATCAGGAATCAGTAAGAAATAACCAAATAACAAGCACGTGAGAAATTTCTCATTAAAAATTAATAGTGTACAAGTGAACTAAATTTTGTAGTATCCGACAGGTCCAGTTACCCTTAATTTGGATTAAAATTATGGTTCGTGTACAATGAATTATCAATATGAATAGGGTTCAACAGCATCTTAAATTGGAAATTATCAACAAGGATAGTACAAAGAAATAAATACATCACATCTTATATAATTCCACCCTTCAATGATAGCCCAGAAACTTTGACGAGATTGAATTAATAATTTCTGATAACGTGTATTAGCGTAATGGAGTCCAAAAATTTCGTTATTGAATTCATGTTCGTGATCTCTCAATCAAGCAGGTATTTTACCTCTCATTGTTAGGAAGCTGAGTGACTAACTCCTAGCCATTTAAATTGGACAGCCTAGCAATGCTGCATGGCCTTGTTACCAGGCGCGCGAGTGTCTATAGCTACCTCGTACCTCGTAGACACCTCCGATGTGTAGGCGGAGGAGGCCTGCATATTTCCTGTTACTGGAAACCATTACTGAATACCAAGACTTGTGATAGAAAATCAATGCTGAATATTGTCATACTTGACAAGAAATCTATACTGGATATAATGATCATAGATGGGAAATCAATATCCCAAGTTCATCCTAGTATATACATCGACTTTAGTGAGGAACCAAGCTTAGCACCGAGAAACAAATCACAATTTTGAGATTATTTCAACTTTGAGCGTCTTATGTCATGAAAATCTTGTCTCATACGCACAATACTTCGAAGAAAAATGAACAGACGATTTCATGAGGCCACACGTTCTTACGGGAAACGTCCATCTGAAATATTTCTTGGCCATACTTTCAAAACTTGCAAAGTGAACGTAAATACTTACGCTCTATTTTCTTGTCTATGATTGGTGGATTTTGCTTGAAATGCCGTCACTAATTGGCTGACGAACTTACGATCTCTTACCTTTTTTTGAAAGTATAGGCCCTGAACAATAATTGTCCGTTGCGCATAAAAAAACTTCGTGAGTGTGCGATATGATGCCCGCAAGACAACTTGTTTCTTAAATGTTTTTATGCTAACTAAACTAATTAAAGGGTCGGTAAAAAGTTACTAATTATTGCAAATTTACGTGGATAATAGAGGTTTGGTAGGGGTTGAATTTATGTACCAAGTCTAAATAGCTAAATGACATTCAGTGAGGGCTATCGAGTGTGTATTTTCTCCAGCACAAAAACAAACGAATTTGATGTATTAAAGCATTGCCGATCTAAAACGTCAATTTTATTAAGCGTATCACGTTTATGGAACACAGCTGAACGTAAAGTTCTAAATAATCTTGTAAAGACGGCTCATGAGTTGGAACTCAACGACAAAATTTAGAAATTGATGATAAATTTATCTGTTGATGATCGAATTAAATCACTGAAATCAGTCCTTCGGAAGATTGTGGAAAAATTTGAATATGACTTGATATTGCAATGATATTTAAACGACCAAATTTTTAGCCCCCAGAAATCTTCACGGCTATTGGTCCCAAATTATAAATAGGGCTAAAATTTCATAATTATTAACATATTAGGATATTCTAATACGTATCACTGGAGTTATCCCTCTTGGTTGACAATACCATAATTAAACAATTTATTGTTAACGTATTTGCTGTGCTGCCCGGAAAAAAGCAAGCACATCTAATCAAACTGTTTCAGTTCAGACTTTCTCCAAATAACGATGCATTTTGTGAGTGATCCTGACCCAGATTGGTCAGTCCAAAGGACATATCAGTGCAACGCCTCATTCTGCTCGTAGTGTGAGTTAGAAAGTGTCAATATTTAGACAATTACTCTTAAATTTTTCTAAGTATTAGGCCTCTCCATAGGAGAAAACTGACATAACTTGGATCCTTGGAGACTGTATTTTTAGAGGAGAAGCTAAACGAATTTTGCAAGGAAAATTTTGTGTTTAAACAAAAGAAACTTACTCAGATCAGGCAAGTTTCAAGGAACATATGAGTGGCGGGGGCGTACGTGTGTGGCTCGATCTCACAGGCTCAGGAGTTGCTTGAGAAACATTACGCGTAATGCTCAAAAGTCTACGGCTAAAGTGCACCAGATTTGCCTTGCAACACCCGGACATGCTCTTAGGGACCTTCCCAGCTACATTTTTATTGTTGGTTCGGCGAGAATTTTTTCTATAAAACGAAAAAAAAATTTTTCCGTGAGTATTTCGCTGGTCGTTGAGTTCCAACGACTGAATTTTCTTAGAATGAAGTTCATGAAAGTTACCTGAGAAGGAAATTTTTTTTGTGCTGCAAATGGATCAGTGTAATTTAGTTATTGGTAAATCGTGATTACAGATAGCCTTAAAGTGATGGAGGTCGATTTAACGAGAAAATAAAATACTACCTAAAATAAGTTCTTCCAGCGAGCCTTCCTAGCAATTGTTTGAAACTTTCTGATGTTTATAGTTAAAAATGAACGCTTATAGTTACAAATAATCGCTCACAATAGTGGTGTGTGATCATGTCATCATTTTCGACGGGAAATTCTGTGGTGCAGTTTTTGAAAAAATCCAAAAAATAATATGTTTATTTTGTGAAAAATGTTGGTGTAGCCGCGCTTCATGCGTCTCTATATTTTGTACCGCGATTTTCCTTATAATTTTTTTGCGATCATTCAAGCAGTTATTTATTATATTTTTGGTGTTAAATTTGTACTCATTTTTCCATTAATGTTTTTTGAATTTCGGATTTTACTAGTATTTTCATTTTGAGAAAAAGTTTGTTCACCCTGATCATCCGAAGCGCGCCACTTTTATTCTGTTAGTCGTGAAGAACTTTGCGCTTCACTGTTGGTGAACCTTTGTTCTGTGACTTTTTTTTATTGTGACATCTAAATTTGTCCGTGATATAGTGAATAGTTATATTGTGACATATGAATTCGAGTTTTGATATTTAAGAATAGTAATTTTGTTTGGAATAGTTAAAGTTAAGTATTACACCTGCATCTTGATAAGTTTATTTATTATTTTTGTTGCAGAATCATATTTGTTCACTACCACGAACTATATATTCAGTACGAGCCATCCGCTGGGTTTATTTTGAGTTCATTTTTGTTCTTGTTTCTACATTCATCAGTATCCACCAGTGCCTTCGTTCCCAATAAAGTGTTAAGAAAACCAAAGTTCACTTCCCTGCACGGATAATGTTTCGTTTGTTGGGTCGGAGCTGAAGTAAGAGCGGCAGGCATAGCAGTCGCGCTTACATTGGGAGCATTGTGATTATGCAATTCAAGCTCAAAATATTTTAGTTGTTAAGCTGTAGCGTGGCAGTACGGGCGAAGTATGATCATGCAGGCAGTGTGGAGTCACTGTGTAAACTTAAAAGATATATTTGTAGTTACAGTTATAAAAATAGAACACAAATAATGCTATTCATAAGTGCAATAATCAACACTGTGCCTAAATGTCTCATGTAGAATTTCACTCTAAATTGCTTCGATAAAGTAAAATGCGATCCTTTTTTCGCTTAAAATAAAATTAGACCAACTCAGAGAGATTTTTAAAAGTTACTGAACTACAGTCAAAGCCATAATCCTAGTACCGCAGCGTTCAATTCGGGGATCATAGCATTAATAAAAGTAATAAAATCTTATTTCATAATTCTACCTTGCGAAGAAATTTGTTCAGAGAAAATTTCAGCCTTTAGCTAGACCCGAAATGTAACTTTCATGTGCGGCCAACATAGGCTATAGAGGAAAATTTAAAGCAATCTCACACATTTTTATCTGCCAAAATACCAAGATCATTGTTGGTCTACAATAAAATATATAATAGTAAATGTAAGCCATTGCATATATTGCTATATAAAAACTCGGCGAACACGGTCTTGCCGAGCGACTTTCCTTACTCGGAACACTGACATTGCCGCACATGTGATGAGCATTCTGTGCAGCACGCCACAGACCTCCAGGCACGAACACTAAGAAACGAACATCACTGTACAAAAACAATGAACACATTTGTATCAGTGTACGATTAGCATAGTACAAGCATCAAGCCATGTTCTCTGTAAAGCAAGGTAGGTTCATCAGGCCACGTACATCAACGTACGATAATCGTACATAAAGATTATCGTCTAGAACATGAATGCAAAATATTTGAGGTGAGAACATTGCTGTAAGAACATACAGGTAAGAAATTCGTTATAACAGATAGGTAATTTACTTGAACAATCAACATTTGCAATTTTATTGTCGCATGCATATCTGGGGAAATATGTTCCTTGCTAATTAAAACTGAGTATGCTTGAACTTAATTTTAATTTTTTGGCGTAAATCGTAAGTTATTTCTTAAAATGAATCTGATGCATAACTGCTGAAATATCTTCTATGAAATTTATTTACGATTATCAACCTTCAATTATGCTCATCGCATTTCTTGCCCAAATGAACGTAACCAGTGCAAATTTCTCAACAATAATCCCACACCTTACAAAACCTGACAATCGCTGAAGTTATTTCCTTAAATCTCGATTATAAAACGCCTTAACTGAGTCCGGTAAAATTCATTCATCCACTGCACATATGGGAAGCAGATGAAATTCTCACGAAATTACATGCGGAATCATGAAATTTATAACACAACAAATTCTGAAACAGCTGAATTGACATACATGAATTTCATGCAGTCACAACAGAGTTTGGTAATGAATAAATTCCTTGAGATTTACAACATTCAATGTTGAATCATTAAAAAAATTAGATCAGTACTCACTGCAGTGAATGACAGAGAGCGCATTTTATCGTCCGTGCGTCCGTGAAGTCACGGACGGACGGACGGATTTGACGAGCAGAATAGCGCCTTTTTTCCATAAATGAGAAAATGCGCTAAAAAATCAAGAAATACGATTAAAAATGATGGGGAAAGAATTACATATCTGATTTAAGGGAAATTATGTGTGAAATTGTGGGAGTAGTTAATGGAGAATACAATTCCGCAACTGATAAAAAAGCTGAAAAAACTCACGCAATTAAAAATATTCCTCGAGATTTGCAATATTCGGGTTAAAAAAACAACAAAATGTTATCAACAAAACTCAATTAAGAAACTGTCGAACTGACTCTTATAAAATTCAAGGTGGGAACTGAATGAAATCATTTTTAATATGTAGAAAAGAAGTAGTCGGAGATGAGCAGTCACAGCATCGCTGTTTCTCGAGCACAAGTAACTCTAACGTTATTCTCGATGTATACCTCACAGCGAATGAAGGCTTCAGCAATGAATGAACTTTGAATAAAATAGGACACTTCCACAATCCAACAATGGGCAAACTTCTCAGAGGTTTTGACCTGCTCAGCTAAAGTAGGAGCTTCGGCCAGCAAGCATTTTGGAGCGTCGTGACCTCAGAAGTTATATCAAAGAAAAGTTCCGTAAGGCTTTTTCACGCGTAAACTTTAAAGATATTCATCATAAGTAAGAGAAGATTGCAGGAAGTAATATTAGAACCATGCATAGTCACGGCTGAAAAATGTTTCGACTAAAATGTACAAGTTAAAAGATCATAGTATTTTTATTCTATCAAAACAAACCGGAACAAATTTAAGCATTGACGTGCATAAGTGAGTCAAAATCAGTGGAACATTTTGAAATGAAAAATTTCCTTCTTCAACAATATCACCTGGGATATCTTTGGACACAAAAAGGAGAGGCTTAGTAAAAGAAAAAGCACAAGTAATGCGATTTTACACAAAAATTATTTTTTAACTATTTTAAGCCTACAGAGATATACAATTTAGAGCGAAATTAGGACTAGTAGTTAATATAATTCACGAGATGTGCAGGATACGCCTTGCTGTAGGTGTACCTCCTTAAAAGTTGGTCTGGTTGGAGAACTTGCATATTCTTGCATGACGTCAATACGAAACCAAAAATCCACACGTCGTTTTCTGGACATTTTAAAGAAACGCCTTACTCAGTTCAGCAAAGTTTTAAGGAGCATAAGAGCGCCTGTCTAGAATATTCGTTGGCTGCCATCACAACTCAGGAGTTGCTTGAGAAACATTACGCGTAATACGAGAAAGTCTAAGGCAAAAGTGCTCCAAATTTACCTCGCAACATCCGGAGATGCTCTCATCAATATTTTGCACCATCCAGTTTGAGGTTGATTCACCAAAAACTTTCAGAATTTCCGAGAGAATTTTGCATATTTCGCAAAATGAAAAATCCCAGGAAACATCATTCATGTACTTTACTGTGGTTAACGCTGCTAAATAATATTTTAACACGACGAGTGATTCAAATGACCTACAATTCCCCCCCCCCCCCCAAAAAAAATTGTGAGTTATATCGATTAGAACGATGCGAAATTAACATTGTAAATCAAAGAGGAATCTTGAATTGGAGATTTGACGTTTAATCAAACTAGTAAAAAATTTGGTTTATGATTACTTATTTTTAACGATTTAGTTTAATTTTTCCAATAAAATCACTACCAGGCATCACCAGTAGGTGTGACGGTCTTACTAACAAATACTCCAACAAAAATTTCGAGTTTTATTGAATTTTTGTTGGTTATTCATCAGTTGCTGGATTTCCTCGCCTAAATATAGGTAGCTCTGTCGCCTTGACTCGCCGCCTGCAGGGCCGGATCTTATATGGCGTCTCGCTAAATGGTTACAAAGAGCGAGGTTACATTCGTCGTAGTTAGCGCAGTTTCTTTAGCTCTCAGATAAAAAGAAAAGGTGTAGTTATGGTCTTTGAATTTATTTTCCGATTTAACAAACATATTCATGGTCGTCGAGTTCATGGGCGTACTTATACGATTTCTTTGCTTGCAAATTATGCACTTATAGTGCCGGGATAGTGAGTATTTATTTTTACTACTACTATATTTTCTCAATTTACTGTTTTACACAATTATCGTTGGTGAATATGATGAAATATATATTATATTTTAAGCGGGGCAGGGACATACTCACCTATATTATGCGCTGAACACTTCAGATTCTGAAGTGGCTGTTAGCACAGCTGCAGGTTGGATGCTGAGGCCTGTGTCAGCATCCAAAGATCTTTGGATGCTGACAATCTTTGTCACAAGATCCTGTGGTATGTCACGGAAAAAATCTTATCAGTATAGCGATTATCTTAATCGCCGTTGAAACATTTCATGCCTTAACATGAATCAATCAAGACAACAAATCAAAAAGCATACCAACAACTGCGAAGGCATGTATGCTAAGGTGGACACAAAATTATCATTCTTTTCAGATGAAGCTGAAAAAACACCTTTGAATGAGACCCTAACTTATCAACTTCAAATTATTTATTGTTACGTCCATTGCGTATGTGACACTTGCCTCATATCATTAATTCCTTTCTTCCTTAAACATGGCATGAATCAGCAACTGTTATGTGATATATGAATTAAGAAATTAACACACATAATTTTTCGAATATATTTTGACAATAGATAACATCAATAGATAAATTAAAATGTAAATAAAACGTTGTATCCGTCTGTATAGTTGGATCTAAAATTGTAAAAAGTTTCTAGCATGAATCGGTGGATGCACAAAGATTTTGTCATGACCTCGGTTTGACTTTGAAAGTCATGACCTCGGTTTGACAAGCTGTAAAATTGACAGGCACGCCAAGTCACAATTCCTCCCGTCTACTAGAGTATTTTTCCGTGGGTCCAATAAATGTTGTTACCGTGTCGCCGCCTTGATGTACGACCTACCGACTGACACCCAACACAGCATATTGCCTCGGCATGCTTCAGACGCGACTCGACATGGCTTCTGAAGCGCCGGCGCCTAAGCGACATGGTCACTTCTATGTATCCTTGATCGAACAGCACAGAATTTGATGTGCAACTTATCTATGGAAATTTACGTGACACTCGACGTTCGTGTAGAGTGAGATTTTGAGAAAAGTAATTATTTGGCGAAGTAATTCATCATATAATTATAATCACAGAAAAATTTTGATTATGCAGGAGTCACGATAATTTGCTACCGTTCTGCAAGCAACTCTAAAATCTAACGACAAAGTAAATATGTTATTCTCTTAATCGAAGAGTTCATATTCATAATATAATCATATAGTAATTCATGAGCACTTCTTTTGAATCTACTGGAAAACAAAACAATTTCTACATCAAATTACTTAGCTCCTAAAATCGGATATATGTCTATCACAATATTAATTTGGTAATAATGAACATGAAAATGAATACTCGAGCAAAGAATAGATATACCACTGAATAATGAGCCCAATAGTTCCTACAAAAATGTATGTTGTGTTGGAACTTTCAAAAAACTTTTCTACCACAAAATGTATGAGTACTGAAAGTAACTCAGCAGTAAAGGTCAGGTATGCCAGCTCCTTAAAGTATTTTCAAATGGAGATTCCAAATTGAGATAGTACTTCAATGTTACAAAGTTCAAGCATTAATGTGTGCACTTCAGGTTAAATATTTCGGAAAATGTAAAGTGCGCACGTCATCAAGAAAACACCACCATTAGTAGAGAAGCTGAAGAAAAAATAATACGACCACAATTAATATACCACATAGCGTGAAAATATAACGAATCATGAATGAATACGTTAACCAGGTAAAACGCAAATCGCATGCGCAACAAATATTAGAATTGAACGCACTCCGGAGTAGTCGACACATCGGAAAATAATTCCAAAGGTCACGGTGAATACTCAAGAAGTTCACGGGCTATAACGTACGACTCTCAGAATCAGTAAATATTTGAATTTTACAATAGTAAATTTTAGCAAATACTAATTTAATGATATAAGTGGGTCTCACCTGACCAGACCACATTGTCAAAAATTACAACGTGAATTGAGATAAGCAACAAATTAAAAAAAAATATAAAAGTCATTATCGCCAAAAGAATCAAGGCAGTCGAGATGCTCTGCTATTATAAAATCATCGAGGCTCCCTCAACATTTCCTCATTTTATTGTCACAAGACAGCAACTCTTACATAACCTCTATTATAAGTACTTATATCATTAGTCTGCTTATATCGCAAGTTCACAAGGAATTTAAAAGCAAAGAAAACGCCAAGAAAATTCACCATATCGATATTGAAAACGTTTCGGAGTCCAGCTCCATCATCAGTTCGACTAAACTAAAAATGAATAAAATCACTTTAAAAGTCAAAATTCAAAGACAGACATAAAACCTAAACAAGACCTAACATTATATCGAAATAAACAGGACTAGTTATGAACAACTTAGTCCCTGTCTCTTATACACATCTAGATGTGTATAAGAGACAGTTCTTTAGCTCGCCAAGCCGCGGCTTCATGGCGAAACTTGAGGACGTTAAGGCGTTTACGACTGAGTTTTTGCTGCTTGTTTCTAGGCCATTGAATTTTTCAAAGGTGAATTCCGAAGTTTTTCCCATCACGATAGGATTGCATTCACTTAAGCTGAAAACTTAGACTGACGATGAATGGAGGAAAGTTTAGTAATTTCAAGAAGAATACACATTTTTTATTTATTTAAGATAATTTTTATTCCAAAGTTTTATAGAAATGTGACCACATGTCGTAGGCATTAACGCAATCATCGAAAAATCGTAGCAATGATGGAAAAGTACTGTATATATTTCCCAAAAAGCTTAATTTTGATGAAGTGCTCACTCAAGAACATAACCGAAGCAAATTAAATGGCGTGAACAACCCTGCAATAGGGCCTACTAGGGCTCGGGGAGCACGTACGTATAGATCAGTTTCTCTTTGCACGCTTCGGCTCAGGGTTCGAAGAGCAGTGTCTGGGCAGCTTGCAAGCTCGGTATGACTCGGCTCAGCCAACCCTTATCATACTCTGAGGCAACTTTAAGGTCAGAAAAGAGATTCTGACCAGAAGCTGATTTCGATCGAGTGGCCAAACAGCCCCAGAATAACTTTGCGCTGAGTGTAGCGACTATATATACGGCGGCCGGGAGGCTAGGCGGTCCCAAAATTTTTTTAGGGAAGCAGGCAATGTTATGGAAGTGGCAATGATCGAATCTTTGATGTTATTCTATGTTTAATTTTGTCGTTTGAAAACATAACAATACTGGCAATAGTGGTGTTTGACTTGAATGAAATATTTACACTTAATGAATTATCAAAATCTAAACTGATAAAATGTGACAGTGCTGATACGTAGCAAAATTACGGATTACAGTGACAATTGAATTGCCTGTCGGGAACGAACACTGTGATAAACGTATGTCGAGCACAATGTGGATGTGCCAGAGGTGCCTTACAGGCTACGAGGTAAATGACAAATATCATAACCTGTGACAAATTATTTTATTGCTCAACAACCTTACCACCGTAAGTGAATTCTGGATTTGAAATAAATGGGATTATTCGGCATTGGACAGAGAGCTGCACATATGCTGCTTCTCTCTGCCGCATCTTATTTTTGAGAGCTAGTCATTTATAAGCTGTGGCATTGCCTAAACCAAGAGACATGTCTCAGATCAAATTGGGAATGATTCAACTTTGTCAGTTTAATGACAACAACCAATTTTTGAGAAGTTGTGACAACCACGAAAGTTTTATTGCAGTCACTAATGCAGGGTAAACTTCTATGTTATTTCCCCAAATAGAATCTCATGGAGACGATGTTTACCTATAATTTTTTATTCAAGTGACATAAATACAACATAATCGAATATATTATATTACAATGATAGAATAGTAATATTCACTCTAATATATGCATGATAAATGATTTGATAACAAAAATTATTCGTGTTACCTACGCAGCTTCATTCCATGTACCATGCAGTAAATAATAATGACTAAAAGGTAATTAATGAATGACAAAATGTAGATTCTTTAGTGTTGAACACCTGAAGAACAGAAATACTAGCGCTACAGATATTTAACAAAGACAAGAAGGCCTTATTTTCTTGAAATCTATCGTTGAAAAGGAGTTGATGCCTCTCTGAAATTTCACTGGATTTGAGAAGAAGCTTCAATAAAAAAATGATTAACCAAAAAATTTATTTTATATTAAAAACGATGAAATAA
>NW_025938875.1:46198-66247 GCF_000764305.2 Hyalella azteca | reverse complement strand
CTCGTCCAACTCATATCTTAGAGTCGTGCTCTGCAGCCTAAGTAGCTCAGACCACCTCGCAGGGACATACAGGACGAAGTGCTTCTAATTCTATGACTAGGCTCAAAGAAAGGTTGCATGCCTGTCAGTAGTACGGAATGGGCTTACAATACTACACATCCCCCCTTCTCAAGCAGAGTTCTCACCAGAACTTGGATACCTGGTGAAAACATCCGCAAGAAAGTTTTCTTTACCTTTATCATACTCTATATCAAATGAGTAATTTTGCAATGATAATGCCCAGCGCATTCTACGAGATGTAAGACACTTGTTCTCATTTAGCCACATCAATGGAGCGTGATCACTCCGCTCAATAAATTTACTACCGTATAAATAATCATGAAATTTTTCAATTGCCCACTTAATAGCTAAACATTCTAATTCTATTATCGCGTAATTCTTCTCGGCGTCTTTCAGCTTTCTACCAATACATGAAATTGGTTTGTCTTCGCCATCACATCTTTGCCACAGAACAGCTCCTAATCCTAACGTCGAGGCATCGGTTTGGACAACAAATGTAGCACCTGGCGTAGGAATGTACAATGGAAGTTCCCTTCTAAACATGACACGCTGTTTGCAATTCTTCCGTCCAGACAATCTTATCGGGGCAGCACTTTCTCAAGGTATCATTTAAAGGTGCTGCATATGTGGCTAAGTTTGGCGCAAATTTTCTATAAAAGTTTATCAATCCTTAGAATGAACGCATGTCTTTCTTTACTATGGGTCGTGGAAAGTTTTTAACGGCCTCCAATTTCTCCTCATCCACTCTCATCTTGCCTCTACCTACCACAACACCTAGAAATTTAACTTTTGCATTAGCAAAACTACATTTCGAACGATTAAGCGTAAGTCCTGCTGTTGGGGATTGAACTGATAACGAATTTGTGATTTTGAGTTAGAAAGAGTTAAACGTGACCTTGTCCAAACTAATAAAGCGGATTCAGTATCGTGTGCGCCGTGGATGTGTAAGGTACGTCTTGTGTTGATAGGATTTGATGAATAAAGTGATGTTGATAGGATTTGATGAATAAAGTGAATGTTAGGTATAGAGTTAGCTGTGGTTTCCATCTGTGTATACTTTATGTAAATATTTCAGTAGCATTTATTAATATGAATAAAGTGAATAAAATCATATTATCTCTAATCTAATTCAATTAATCTAATAATTAATCTCTAATCTATCTAATTTCTAAATCATATTAATAAATGCTACTGAAATATTTACATAAAGTATACACAGATGGAAACCACAGCTAACTCTATACCTAACATTCACTTTATTCATCAAATCCTATCAACACAAGACGTACCTTACACATCCACGGCACACACGATACTGAATCCGCTTTATTAGTTTGGACAAGGTCACGTCTAACTCTTTCTAACTCAAAATCACAAATTCGTTATCAGTTCAATCCCCATTCGTGCTGATTATTAATCGGATATTCATGTTTAGATTATTACCTTGTTAGATATTTATTTGTTCCATTTGTGTGTTTCAGGAGTCTCAGCAATAGTCTCAGAAATAGCTCAAAATCTCAGAACCTCAAGAATAGCTCAAGAATTTCAGCAATAGTCTCGAAAGTGTCTCGTTTCTGGTTTCTGTGTTCACCAAGGCTTGGTTTTAATCTATAAAAAAGATAAATTAGAACTCGTTTATCACTTTGGCCAATGGGAAGGACCTATACGATCACCTGGCTGAACAATGCAGGGATGAAGATTGGTTTGTTTTATTTTTGTTGGAATGCGTCCCTAGCACTGCCTCGTACAGTTTCTTAAGAACTACATTTACATGATACAAGTGATCCTTAAAATTAGAGCTATACACCACTAGGTCATCTACAATGTTTGCCACGAAGCTACGACAGTCTTGCAATATTTCATTAATTACACGATTACACAGACCAGTTGCAAATTTTATACCGAAAGGTACGACATTGAATTCATATTGACCGTTATCAATAACAAAAGAAGTATACTTGGTTGAACTTTCAGTCAAAGGAATTTGCAAAAATGCTTTAGTTAAATCTAGTTTGCTAATGAACTTCACTTCATGTAGTGTTTCAATAACACTTTCGGCATTCGGCATGGGAAAGTTATCAGTGTTGATTAAATTATTAACTTTTCGATAATCTACGGTTAAACGTAAAGATGCATCGGAATTTTTGACGATCACTACGGGCGATGCCCATTGACTGGTTGATTTCTTAATAATACAACACTTCAACCATTTCCTGATCTCAGCATCTACTTCTTCTTTCAGGTGAAAGGGAGTCCTGTAAGGAACACTTCTGGTAGGTTTCACAGATTCGGGAATAACAATTTCATATTTCATAAAATTAACTCTCCCTGGCAAATCATCGAAACATTTTTCATTATCCTTGAACACTTCAAGTATAGAATGATGTTCAGATTTCTCTAAATCTTTGCTAATCTTAAAATCGGAAGGTACATCAGCATTTTGGACAGAACATGCAGGCATGGACTGTAAGACAGGCTCAGCCTCGCGTTCCCTGAAAATCTTCAACATGTTTACATGGTATGATCGTTCAACCTCATTGACTCTTATCACATAATCAACCTTATTGACTTTCCTTACAACTTCAAAAGGTCCCTTCCATTCTGACAATAGTTTACTGGAACTAGATGGAAGTAGTAGCAAAACTTTTTCGCCAACCTTAAATTTTCTAGCACGAGACGTTTTATCGTAATACACTTTCTCCTTAGTTTTATTCAAAGATTCATTCTCATTCGACAGGCGCATAAATTCCTTCAGACGCTCTCTCATAGCCACAACATATTCAGTCACCGACACCTCCTCACTCTCAGGACAGTCATCCAAGAAATTTTGCTTAATCAGAAACAGAGGCCCTCTAACTTCAAAACCGAAAAGTAATTCAAATGGAGTGAGAAAATCCAGTGGTTTTCTGAGGCACTTCCCTATAAGCAAATAACAAAGGTTGCAAATATCTATCCCAAATAGAAGGTTCTTCGCTACAAATTTTCTTGAGCATCCCTTTCAAAGTCTTATTAAAATTTTCACAAGTTCCATTGCATTTTGGGTTGTGTGTGGTGGTATTAATGCTCTTAATTTGAAGCAGCTGATTAAATTTCTTCATGACTGAAGACATGAATTGCGTTCCCTGATCGTGTAAAATCTCTGACGGAAGGCCAATTCTACAAAAGATTTCAAGTAAGGCTTCAGCAATGGTTTCGCTATCTATTCGCTTCAAAGCTATTGCATCAGGATATTTGGTAGATAGATCTATCATAACAAGAGCAAAACTGTTACCTTTTTGACTTTTCGGCAATAGTCCTATGATGTCCACCGCTACACGCTGAAATGGTTTTCCGATCACAGGCATCTTAATCAATGGTACCTTAGGAGGACGATTACACGAAAATTTTTGGCATTTAGAGCATGAAATACAGAACAAACGAATATCATTATGACAACCAGGCCAAAAAAATGTGCCATTACTCTATCCTTGGTTTTCTGAACACCTAATTGTCCAGCGGTAATACATTCATGGGCCAATTCCATTACTCTCTTCCTCAATTCTGAAGGCAACACGATCTGTTTAACAGTACTGAACACCGACTTCTTATCACATGCCTGTCTTAATTATCAATACATCGTTCTCTAGGGCAAATTTTGGAAAGTTTGTTGAGTTTGCATTCAACAATTGAAAATATTTCTGCAATTTTGGATTTCTCTGCAAAGCTATCAGATCTTGGGTATTAATTTTCGTCAAATCCAACAAAATTTTATTTCCTGACAGAGGCGATATGGTTTCTGTGTCATATTCTGAAAGTTTCTGGCTCCTAGTTTGAACAGCACAAGCAGTATGAACAGTGTTGCTAGTGGTACATGCACATACGGCACCAGGAATATTTCCCAACAAAACATCAAAAGGCAGTTCGGACAAGCAAGCAGCGTCAGTAATTCCCTTGAAAAATACACAGTCTAATTTAACACGAGCTTTGGGAACATTTATCACACGATTATCCGCTAATTTTAGACTAATAGTCTCGCCCGTCATCTGGAATGTAGGCACAAGTGACTTCTTGACAAGGACCGTAGTAGCACCGGTATCGAGCAAGATTTTAACTTCCTTACCATTACAATGACCAAAAGTTACAGGCAATGATTGATCTACCATGATTTTAGAGTTACATTTAACGACAGAATTTATGTATGAATGATCGACGGATTCGTTAGCTTTGGAAGCAAAGTTTTCTGTTGAATTTACTCTACTAGTGGCAAATTTGGAAAAGCTAAATTTCGCTATGTGACCAGGATTGTTACACTTGAAACAAATATTACGTTGTTTTGGAACATTAGGCAAATGAGAATTTGGAACTACAGCACTGCTCATCTCAAAGCTACAGTTGCGTGAACCGTGACCTAAGTTCCCACACTGAAAACATGCGAGTTCTTTGCCAGTCGCAAAGTCTGTAGGAAACGTCACTTTGCCCTTGACTCCAGCTTTACCATGAATGGCCTGGTAATTGTCAGCAAGTTTTACAACTTTATCTAGTGGCATGTGAAAGATATCATTCTCTCTCAAATATTCAGAGAGATTTCTGTCCACAGAATTAACCTATTGATCTTTCATAATCAATTCTACTATTCCATCAAAATATTTCTCAGTACCAGCCAGTTTAGTATAGGTTGGCAGAATTTCTTCTTTCAAGCAGGTTTCATTGAAGACCAGAGAATTGTTTTATTCGCAATTTTCTTATTAGTTTTTTCAATATATCGAACAATATTTTTAGTTTGAACTGGCAAATCGAAAATCAGGTTACCGATGGACATTTTTATTTCGTTAACGACGTTTCGAATGTTTCTATCATTTATTATCAAGTTAAAAGGCGCATTGAGTGATCAAATTAGCGTCGACATAAGTACAAAATCAAGTAAATAGGATACTACTCAAAAATCAAAATTGTTAGGAATAATTAAAAAATCGCAAAATAATTTAGAATCAAAGCACCGAAAATTACTCCGAAATAATAATATATATAATAGCAGGTTTATATTATTATATATATATATAATAGCAGGTAATATATAATATAGCAGGTTAGCCTGGTGTTGCCGAATAACTTCTATTTGAGAATTCCATTTATAGGAATGAAATCATATAATGTTTATTGATGGAAGACCTATTAAAACTTACACATGAAACTCTCATTTACCTGCCTCTACTCCTCTATGCTTCTCAAGAGGTTGTCGCACACGCGCTAATTTCAACTAATTAACAATTTGCTGGCAATGAAAAGCAGTTAGTTGAGCTGCGACCGGCACAGCAGCACAAGCAAGTAAATAAAATATTCAACCTTTTCACTTAAGTTCTACGGGCCTTTCGGCCACCAAAAATAGATAAATTCTTTATTATTCTTGTGATCCTTATCTACGATCAATTGCGTCGACATAGGTCAATGGATACTGAAGACGTGGCGTAATTTCAGGTATGACTGATGTAGACACGAGTCATTGTTAGACAGAAAATTTCCCTACTTTTAATTTTGAGCACATTTCGTCTCTAACATTAAATATATATTTTTTTATTGTTTGCATGTATTTAAACTACTGATATTTCATTCGAAAACTAATTATAGCTCTCAAGCCTTCGTTTATTTTGAATTATTTTTACATACATCAGAGTAGTCTGACGTCGACGATGAATGACAATAAATGACTATAAAGGAATGAGAGGCCTGCATTGTGAAGAATAACAGCCTCGAGAACATTTTTCAAATTTAGGCTTTCCCTTCCGCATCGGTGTGCATACCATTATGAACTCTTCGGTAAATTGAAATCAATTTTTTCATAAATTCCCTTAGTAAGGAACACTTGAGACCATCGTAAAATATAATTTACTCTGAATTATGTAAAGTTATTCAAAATAAACGAAGACATTAGAGCCATAATTAGTTGCCGAATGAAACATCAGTAGTTAAAATTCATGCAAACAATAAAAATATATATATAATGTTAGAGACGAAATGTATTCAAAGTTCAGAGTGAGAAAATTTTCTGTGCATCCTCGACTCGTATCTACATTAGTCATACCAAAAATTGCGCCACGTCATCAGTATTCGTTCATTGATGTCGGCGCACTTGTACCTTATTTGTGGTAAAAATAAAAATCTAAAATTGCATAAAAAATTTATGGCGGTCGTAAGGCCCGTAGAGCTAAGCGAGTAGATTGAAAGATTGTTTAACTTGCTTGCGCTACTGTGCCAGTTGCAGCTCAGCCAACTGATTTTCATTGCCAGCAAATTGTTAATTAGTTGAAATCTGCGCGCATGCGACAACCTCTAGAGAAGAATAGAGGAGTAAAGGCAGGTAAATGACCGTTCCATGTTTAAGTTTGAATAGCTCTTTCTTCAGTAAACATTTTATAATTTCATTCAAATAAATAGAATTATCAAGTAGAAGTTATTCGGCAACGCCAGGCTAACCTGCTATATTATAGTTAGTAATAAATGCATTCTCTTGCCAGCGATCGAACTCTTATATAATAATTACTGAGGATGGAGAATGGAGGATTGAATGGGAGTTTTATGTATTAGTATAAAGAGGTTTTTCTTTGATTTACCTTTTTGAAATATTATCCAAACAACGGGAATTTTCCAATAAAAGATGTATAATCAATCCCAAGCAACGTCTGAACTCGATATGAATATGTCAGCCAAACTGTACCAATATCAATCAAAATATGATTATAATAAATGTATCTGGTATAATAATAAGAGTTTGGTATAATAATATAATACCAAAATGTCAATCGAACTCGAATGAAAATGCCTGCTGCGCGGTGCCACTATATGTGCGCGCGGTGTCACTAAGAATTTAATAGACACGAAGAGACTATAAAGCGCTCCGACATTTCAACATTCAAGCTCGTAGTGCTTTATAGTCTCTTCCTGTCTATTAAATTCTTAGTGGCACCGCACGCACATATTTTGGTATAGTTCGGCAGGCATTTTCATACGAGTTCAATTGACATTTTGGTATTATATTACTATATAACAAACTATTATTATAATCTCAAACATATATAATATTAATATATTCTGATTGATATTGGCATAGTTTGGCAGTCATTTTCGCATCAAGTTCAGACGTTGCTTGGGATTGATTATATATCTTTAACGAGAAAACCCCGTTGTTTGGATAAAATAGCAAAAATTTAAATCAAGGAACCTCTTTATAATAACTCATATAACTCCCATTCACTCCTCTTTTCTCCATCCTCAGTCTTTATGAAATACGAGTTCGATCGGTGGCAAGATCGAGAATGCATTTTATTACCAACTATAATTTAGCAGGTCAGTCTGGCGTTGCCGAATAACTTCTATTTGAGAATTGCATTTATAGGAATGAAATCATATAATGTTTATTGATGGAAGACCTATTAAAACTTACACATGAAACTCTCATTAACCTGCCTCTACTCCGTTATGCTTCTCAAGAGGTTGTCGCACACGCGCTAATTTCAACTAATTAACAATTTGCTGGCAATGAAAAGCAGTTAGTTAAGCTGCGACCGGCGCAGCAGCACAAGCAAGTAAATAAAATATTCAACCTTTTCACTTAAGTTCTACGGGCCTTTCGGCCACCAAAAATAGATCTATTACACATCGTTTTTTGATATTCATATCTACGATCAATTGCGCCGACATAGGTCAATGGATACTGAAGACTTGGCGTAATTTTAGGTATGACTGATGTAGACACGAGTCATTGTTAGACAGAAAATTTCCCTACTTCTAACTTTGAGCACATTTCGTCTCTAACATTAAATATATATTTTTTTATCGTTTGCATGTATTTAAACTACTGATATTTCATTCGAAAACTAATTATAGCTCTCAAGCCTTCGTTTATTTTGAATTATTTTTACATACATCAGAGTAAACTATATTTTGCGAGGGTCTGAAGAAGAGGGTTGGTTTTCTCTACTACTTTTTCAAATTTCACAGCAGCCATCCCTCTTCCTTAAATAAGACGCCGACCAACACCTGTCCGTGTTGCAAGGTTGTTAGAATAAACATGACATGAACACAATGGAATAACGAGATCAAAAGAATTAAGGAAATACACTTGGTGATATAGTTATGACAGTTACACTGAAATATGTTATTGCATTAAAACAATTTAATTCTAGTTAAGAACTTATACCCCTTAGCAAATTTATTTTACCCCTTAGCAGATTTATTTTACCCCTTAGCAGATTTATTTTTCCTTAGCAGATTTATTTTAACCCTAAGCAGATTTATTTTACCCATAAGCAGATTTATTTTACCCCTAAGCAGATTTGTTTTACCACGTTACCACGTTTTACCAGCAGATTTGTTTTTTACGTTAGCAGATGTTCATCCCACGACGTCGTCCAGAAAATGACGCTAACTCGCGATAGGCTAATGTTTACTCTCTGGCGCGGTCTAGAAGAATTCACAATATTTGATTGTACAATTTTAAAATAGAAATAATTTCCTCGTTTACTGAATTTTAATTAGTCATAAATTACGCGAGTGTTATTCGTGTACGAGGATTGACAAGACTTAATGACCGAATATTTATAATTATTTAATAGTGAAATGATGAAATGCGAAATAAGCAATCGCGTTCAAGGTAATTAAGTTACATGTAGTTACAGAGATTAATGATTACCGAGTTTCAAGGTTTAATAAAATTAATTACGACGTTGACAAGAAATGATTATTGACAGTGCGAGTTATGCATACGAGACGCTGCAGACCTCCTGTGTTCCTCATTCCTGGAATTTATTAAAAGTTTTGTTTCAATTTACTGAATAGTTTCCTAATGTTAATCTCCCCGATGGGGCCCGAACCCCGAACATTAAGAAAACTATAATACGGACATAAATACATAATTATAATATATAATATAATAATATGGATTATATAATATAATATATAATCCCTATAATACCCAGCTGACGTCACCCTCAGCTGGGTACCGCACGTCTGACGTCACCGTTAGCTGGGTACCACACGTCTGTCGTCACCGTCTGCTGGGTACCACACGTCTGTCGTCACCGGCAGCTGGGTACCACACGTCTGTCGTCACCGGCAGCTGGGTATCGCATGGCTGACGTCACCGTCAGCTGGGTACCGCACGTCTGACGTCACCTTCAGCTGGGTACCGCATGTCTGACGTCATCGTCCGCTGGGAACCGTACGTTTGACGTCATCGTCAGCTGGTACCGCACGTATGCCGTCACTGTCAGATGGGTACCTCAAGTCTGACGTCGACGATGAATGACAATAAATGACTATAAAGGAATGAGAGGCCTGCATTGTGAAGAATAACAGCCTCGAGAACATTTTTCAAATTAGGCTTTCCCTTCCGCATCGGTGTGCATACCATTATGAACTCTTCGGTAAATTGAAATCAATTTTTTCATAAATTCCATTAGTAAGGAACACTTGAGACCATCGTAAAATATAATTTACTCTGAATTATGTAAAATTATTCAAAATAAACGAAGACATTAGAGCCATAATTAGTTGTCGAATGAAACGTCAGTAGTTGAAATTCATGCAAGCAATAAAAATATATATATATATATATATATAATGTTAGAGACGAAATGTATTCAAACTTCAGAGTGGGAAAATTTTCAGTGCATCATAGACTCGTATCTACATTAGTCATACCTAAAATTTTGCCACGTCATCAGTACTCGTCAATTTATGTCGGCGCACTTGTACCATATTCGTGGTACAAATAAAAAAAATAAGTAAAAGATTTATGGTGGCCGTACGGCCCATAGAGCTGAGCGAATAGATTGAAAGATTGGTTAACTTGCTTGCGCTACTGTGCCAGTTGCAACTCAGCCGACTGATTTTCATTGCCAGCAAATTGTTAATTCGTTGAAATCTGCGCGTATGCGACAACCTCTAGAGAAGAATAGAGGAGTAAAGGCAGGTAAATGACCGTTCCATGTGTAAGTTTGAATAGCTCTTTCTTCAATAAACATTTTATAATTTCATTCAAATAAATAGAATTATCAAGTAGAAGTTATTCGGCAACGCCAGGCTAACCTGCTATATTATAGTTGGTAATAAAATGCATTCTCTTGCCAGCGATCGAACTCTTATATAATAATTACTGAGGATGGAGAATGGAGGAGTGAATGGGAGTTTTATGTATTAGTATAAGGAGGTTTTTCTTTGATTTACCTTTTTGAAATATTATCCAAACAACGAGGTTTTCTAATAAAAGATGTATAATCAATCCCAAGCAACGTCTGAACTCGATATGAAAATGTCAGCCAAACTATACCAATATCAATCAAAATATGACTATAATAAATTTATTCGGTATAATAATAAGAGGTTGGTATAATAATATAATACCAAAATGTCAATCGAACTGGTATGAAAATGCCTGCCGAACTATACCAAAATATGTACGTGCGGTGCCACTAAGAATTTAATAGACAGGAAGAGACTATAAAGCGCTACGAGCTTAAATGTTTTGGTTGAAGGTCTTTCCAAAGCTTCATTTTAAAAAAGCTACTTTGTACGTGATGAAGTTCAAGTCAGTTTCTTTGCGTTTTTGGACGTTCACCAGCGCGTGC
Organism: Hyalella azteca; assembly: GCF_000764305.2. Classification (NCBI taxonomy): domain Eukaryota; kingdom Metazoa; phylum Arthropoda; class Malacostraca; order Amphipoda; family Hyalellidae; genus Hyalella; species Hyalella azteca. The sequence continues at coordinate 55,586 of NW_025938875.1, read as the reverse complement.
GCGCCATTACAACATAAACAAATTTTCCTGCCTTCTTTTGTCACATTTTAGGTGCAGCGTATTCTTATAGGTGCGGTTCTTATAGGTCTTATCTTATAGGTTCTTATATATTCGTTTTAGGTGCATATTCTTATATTATATATTAAACTGGTCCAATAATATACAGATGTCAACTGATGGTAATTATATTGCAGTCATGCATACCGCATCCTAATATACCTAATATAAAAATTGAAATGTAATAATACCGCATCCTAATGCGCTGCGACATTTCAACATTTAAGCTCGTAGCGCTTTATAGTCTCTTCCTGTCTATTAAATTCTTAGTGGCACCGCACGCACATATTTTGGTATACTTCGGCAGGCATCTTCATACGAGTTCAATTGACATTTTGGTATTATATTATTACACCAAACTATCATCATTATACAAAATAAATATATTATAATTTTATTTTTATTGATATTGGTATAGTTTGGCAGGCACTTTCATACGAGTTCAGACGTTGCTTGGGATTGATTATATATCTTTAATTAGATAACCCCATGTTGGATAAAATTTAAAAAATGTAAATAAATAAACTTTTTATACTAACTCATATAACTCCCATTCGCTCCTTCTTTCTCAGTATTTATTATGTACAAGTTCGATAGGTGACAAGATAATGCATTTTAGTACTAACTATAATATAGCAGGTTAGCCTGGCGTCGCCGAATAACTTCTTTTTGATAATTCCATTTATTTGAATGAAATTATAAAATGTTTATTGAAGGAAAATTTATTCTAACTTACACATGGAACGGTCATTTACCTGCTTTACTCCTCTATTCTTCTCAAGAGTTTCTCGCATATGCGCAGATTTCAACGAAGGAACAATTTGCTGGCAGAGAAAAACAGTTGTCTGAGCTGCCGCCCGCAGAATAGCACAAGCAGCTGCTTCAACCTTTTACATTTTTTGCACATATTTTTCTGGTATTTCGATCTCTAAAATTATAATTAAAATATAAAATTGTATTTCTTAATTACATTTAGATGTGCCGACAGCTGACCATGTATACTGCTGACATAGCGCAATCCTAGGTATGACTAATGTAGATACTGGTGGATGTTGCATAGCATAGGTAATTGTCCCACTTTGATGAACTTTGAACATGTTTCGTCATTAACATGAAATATATATGTATATATATATATATTGTCGACATTTATTGTAACTCTTGATGTTTCATTCGAAAACTAATTATGGCTCTAATGTCTTCGTTTATTTTGACTTATTATTTCTACCTACATGTAATTCAGAGTAAATTGTATTTAACGATAGAATCCTGTGTTCATTATTTATGGAATTCATGAAATTGTTTGACTTACTGAATAGTTCCCTAATGTTAATTTCTCCGATGTGACCCGAACCTTAACAAAACTAATAACGGAAGCTCTGAATATGAAAAATGTACTCGAGGCTATTATTCTTCACTATGCATGCGCCTCATTCATTCTTATTCATTTATTATCATTCATCGTCGACGTCAGACGTGAGGTACTCAGCTGACGGTGACGTCAGAGATGATGTCAGGAGGTTACAAGCGCATGTTTTTTAGTTCTGGATATTGATTTGTCCTCAGTGGCCACAGGCCACAGAGGACATATGGTGAGGATAGTTTATTGTAACGTTGTCATGTCACCACAATTATGAGCCACCATCCATGTCACTATTAATTGTAAATAATTAATGGGTTGCCCAGTGGTAACCTACGTGGTGGCCCAGTGGTTAAAATTCAGAGTCCCAGGATTGGAGCAGAGAGGCCCTGGTTTGATCCCACCTGCTTGATACAGTTTCTGGTCAGAATCGGCGAGGAGGCCGGGCGGTTAAGCAAAGCGGAATTGTAGCAGTGAGTTGCGAGTTCGAGACCACAAAAAGCTGTGCATGTTCTTTCATGTTAAGAATTGGTGACAGGCCTACGGCCTAATAAACTCTGAAACCGCTGTATGTATGTACAATGATGGGGCCTTATGCTGTACGGTTACAGAAACTGTCCAGAGTTGGCTCAATCGGAACTCAAAGAGGCTCTCCTAACCGTCTTTCAGGCTCAATATTATAATATCAACTAGTTTTAAGTTATTATTACAATAAAACAAAACATGTACTGACACCGGTGCACGAAACCTGACATTATTAGCATTAAACTGACAAATGTTAAGCTACCTCACATATTGGTTGCATTTTAAGTTAGATTCCCGCACTAAAGGTTTTCTGTTTTCCTTCATTAGGGCAAACTTGTCTATTTTGTGATTATCTTCTATTGGGAGGAAAGATGAGTAAATTGTATTGATATTTCGTGGCCATGCACTTTGTTTTACCTATGTTATATCTGTGAGTATGAAAAATGTTATAATGAGATTCTGTCATTTTATACGCCTCAAAAAATAGATAACCAAGCGAGTGATAGAGATTCTAAGAAAATTTTCATAGTCATTATTTTAATAATCGCTTCTATTTATGCTTAATCTACGTAAATTAATAAATTCTATAAACCCAGGGTGTGGGCATTTTTTATTTAATTAGATGACTTGCTATTTCCAACAGCGGTAGATTTTGCTATGACTAGGAAGCAATAGGACGATGAAATGTTAAACTAAATTTTCGTTTTTTATTAGCGTATCCCAATCACTCGTATACGTAATAAATATATTGTCTCAATAAAGGAGTGATAATGGCTAAACATTTTACAGACATTGAAATTTTTTGCCAAACAGTGAAGGGATTTTTTACCGCAGTTGAAAGTTGAGATATTTTGGTCTGGCGAGCGAGATACGAGATCAAAATAATCGAGCGTGCAAAAACGTCGCAAAGATTTAATTTAATCTTATATTCTATGGTAACTTTGACTCGCTTAATACTTATTTTTAAAATTAAATTCTTGTACATAATATAAATTTCGTACACAATTTAATTTTCGTGTTGGACTCTCATAAATAAAATTATTCGGGCTCTCGAATTTCGTGCCCCCGAATGTCGTTCCCTTATTATCATTCGTCGACCGGCACAGCAGCACAAGCAAGTATAGAAAATATTCAACCTTTCACTTAAGTTTTACGCGCCTTACGGCCACCAAAAATAGAAATAAAGCCAAAGACTTTACAGCTGTTCAAAAACATAATATAAAGTGCGCCGACATAGGTCAATAGATACTGATGACGTGGCGTAATTTTAGGTATGACTGATGTAGACACGAGTCGTTGGTGGACAAAATTTCCCTACTGTTCCTCATGTCGGTGATTCGATGCGAGAAGAAATGTCAATATAGACAATATTATACAAGATAGTCTACAATTGTACGCAATGTTATTCCTTCCAGAAGCTGTTATCGTCCGTAGACAATGTTATACAATATAGTCTATAATTATACGCAATGCTATACCTTCCTGAATATTATGAAGCATTTGCAATGGGCATAAAAATTGAATAATACAAAAAAAACACTAGAAAGGATTAAGCAAAATATTTTAATAATTTAAACCAAATATGCATTGAAACTCACTTACATAATCAGGCTTTTAATTCAACATTAAAAACCGGCAGTTGAAAGTCTTTAAATTGACAAATTTAAGCCACCGACTTGAGACTGGCGATAAAAATGATGAAATAAATTATATTGAAATGCTTAATAAATTATAATTAATTAAAACAATTAAGACAGAGACAACAACATCCATGGCGGCGATGTCAGAGGCAATTGTAACAAGCAGAGTTTATTAATATGTTTCCAGAGAGGGAATAGTTTTATATAAAATATAGAATGTTTATAGATGGTCATTAAAATGGAACGCACTTAACACGGTTCGGCTAGAGAAAATTCACCTAGAGCACAAACAAAACTTTTACTACAGCAAAAAATTTGCCCTACAGTAAAAAAATCCTAGGAAAAATCTTCTCCTAGAGAAAACAAAGAATCCTAGAGCAAAAAAAAAAAAAAATTCCTGGAGCAGAAAAATTTTCACAGAGTAAAAATTCTAGACCATTTGTTATTATGGTACAAAAAGGTTAATCAGTTGACATCTGTATATTATTGGACCAGTTTACCAGTTTCATGTATCACATGACTTCACCTGCGTTACACTCGCAGCACGAACGCGTCACCAACAAAACACGCTGCCTTCGGGCAACCCAGGCAACCACGATAGCATCACAGCTGCGCAATACTTTAATAAGTTTATAATGGACCTATGGAACTATTAAATAATGAAAGGATGCCATGTTTGCCGAAGATGCATGCTGGTAGTACATAGAAAACTTCTCAGTCCTGATCTTCCAATGCAATTCGTCAGTATTATAATTAAAAAAATCACTATAATCGATAACTTCTATAGACTCTGTAGGTGTTCAATTCAAAGTGCTTATAAAATAATTGATGGTACGATTTCAAAATGATCGACTGTGGAAAAACGTTCCGAAGATTTAATTTAATCGTATTTTCTAGGGTAACTTTAACTCGCTCTTTACTTATTTTTTATTTAAATTCTTATACATAATAGAAATTTCTATATATTGGCAGAATTCCTTCTTTCAAACAAGTTTCATTGAAGACCAGAGACTTTGTTTTATTCGCAAATTTCTTATTCGTTTTTTTCAATATATCGAACAATATTTTTAGTTTGAACTGTCAAATTGAAAATCAGTTTACCGATGGACATTTTTATTTCGTTAACGACGTTTCGAATGTTTCAATCATTCATAATCAAATTAAAAGGCGCATTGAGTGATGAAATTTGGATCGACATAAGTACAAAATCAAGTAAATAGGATACTACTCAAAACACAGAATTGGTTAGAAATAATGCCTAGCCACTAAAATATTAAGATGAAAAATCCAAACACCAAAAATTACTCCGAAAACAGTCTCATGGTTCTGACAAATCCAGTAGCTTGAAGGTTGATGGCTGGGGTCCTATCCTTAATGATGAGGGCTTCAGCTATCATGAGTCGGTTGGCGTCGGGGCATCTCATGACGACGCTGGTGCATTCTTCCAGCACCGTGCGAGTGATGGTCTCGTTGTGGGCTTCCATCAGGTGGTTCCTTGGTCCACCAGACTGAAGGTGGCACGTGAGATGTCGGCTTAATGTCGTAGTTGTGAGTCCGATGTAGTCCATGTTGGGGAGAAGTCTACAACCTTCTCTATTGCAGGAAAACTTATAGACTACATTGGTCTCTTGGAAAACTCTGTTTTTTTAGAGTTTTTGTCTCTTGGGAGTTTTCCTTACTCCCAAGAGAGAGGAGTTTTAAAATTTAAAAATTACTTATTAGTAAATAGTTACTTACTTACTTACTAATTACTTATTACTATTATTACTAAATTTAAAAATTACTTATTAGGAGTTTTATTAAAGAAAGAGAGATTTAAAAGAGATTAGTATGAGTTTTCGCGTTTTCAGCAACATTGATGTATGTAAGAGACTTCGGATCTTGTTATGACTAAGCACCCTAAGATATCATTTTTAATAAAACGATATGTGTTTTTTTGACATTGAATTGTAGTTCATGAAAAATGTTTAACTAAAAATAATTTGTTTGTATTATTAATTTAATTAACCTTGCTAAGAATACACACCTCAGTAATGTCTGGGTGCTTATTGTTAACAAGATCCGAGACTAGGTTCTCCAGAGAGAATGATTGGTAAATTTGATTTATGTGAGCTTAAATTCATAATATACTTAATGTTTTGTTCACCATAAGCTTGTAAATAATTTTGGACGCGGCTGCAGAATTTTGGAACCGGGCTATTAGGTTGCGCTACGCATGACTGCAATATAATTACCATCAGTTGACATCTGTATATTATTGGACCAGTTTAATATATAATATAAGAATACGCACCTAAAAAGAATATATAAGAACCTGTAAGATAAGACCTATAAGAACCGCACCTATAAGAATACGCTGCACCTAAAATGTGATAAAAGAAGGCAGGAAAATTTGTTTATGTTGTAATGGCGCGCACGCGCTGGTGAACGTCCAAAAACGCTAAGAAACTGACTTGAACTTCATTACGTACAAAGTAGCTTATTTAAATGATGCTTTGTAAAGACCTTCAACCAAAACATTAAGCTCGTAGCGCTTTATAGTCTCTTCCTGTCTATTAAATTCTTAGTGGCACCGCATACACATATTTGGTATAGTTCGGCAGGCATTTTCATATCAAGTTCAGACGTTGCTTGGGATTGATTATATATCTTTAATTAGAAACTCCCGCTGTTTGAATTAAAACTCAGAAATGTTCACAAAAGAAAAACCTCTTTATACTAACACATAGAACTCCCATTCACTCCTCTTTTCTATATCTTCAATATTTTATCGGTGATATGAGAAAGCACTTCATTCCCCTACTCGACGATAACTTGAATTTGATAATTCCATTTACAGGAAAGAAATTATAAAATGTTTATTGAAGGAAAAGCTATTCTTTAACTTACACACCAAATGACAACACTTACACATGGAACACTAACTTACTAACAATGACACTAACTTACACATGGAACGGTCATTTACCTGCCTTTACTCCTCTATTCTTCACAAGAGGTTGTCGCATACGCGCAGATTTCAACGAATTAACAATTTGCTGGCAATGAAAAGCAGTAGGCTGAGCTGCGACTGGCACAGTGGCACTCGCAAGTTATACAATCTTCCAACCTTTTCGCTTAAGCTTCACGGGCCTTTCGGCTACCAAAATTTAGTTATATTTTACTCGAAAATAATTACGATTATTCTAACACTTGAGCAAGTGCGGCGACATAGGTACATGAGTACTGATGACATGGCGTATTTCAGGGTTTACTAATGTAGATACTGGTCGATGACTCACAAAAAATTTTCCCACACTGAACTTCGAATACATTCCGTCTCTAACATTATATATTTATATTTTTCATTGTTTGCATGAATTTCAATTACTGATTTTTCATTCGAAATCTAATTATGGCTCTAATGTCTTCCTTTATTATGAATTATTTTTACATAATTCGGAGTAAACTAAATTTTACGATGGTCTCCGGTGTTCCTTACTTATGGAATTTATGAAAAAAATGGTTTCAATTTACTGAAGAGTTCCCTAATGTTAATCACACCGATGTTGCACGAACCTTAACAAAACTAATAACGGAAAGTATGAATTTTAAAAATGTTCTCGGGGCTATTATTCTTTACTATGCATGCCTCTCATTCATTCATATTCATTTATTAATTATCATTCATCGTCGACGTCAGACGTGCGGTACCCAGCTGACGGTGACGTCAGAGATAATGTCAGGAGGTTACAAGTGCTCTTTTTACCCTCTACCGCCTACCATGAGTAACCGGAGCAATATTAGCAGTATATTAACATTACTAATATAATATAATAATATTAGTAATAATAATATTAGTAACCGGAGCAATATTGTCACAAGCCTACTTCCCAAAAAGGATACGTTCTAGTGAGCACAAAATGACTTGCACTCATGGTTGCCGCCATGTACGACAACTTTAAAATGTTCTCTGTTGCGTACAAACGTTCTCAGGTTGTTTCACTCAATAGTTTACGTATAATTTCAGTTGAAAGTTATCTTCCAGGAGAGTGACGCACTGCGGTAGAGTCTTGATGGTTCTGGGTTTGAGGCCACAGGCCACTGAGGACACATTACGAGGATAGTTTACAGTGACGTTGTCCATGTACAATGATGGGGCCTTATGCTGTACGGTTACAGAAACTGTCCAGTGTTGGCTCATTCAGAACTCAAGCAGGTTCTCCTAAAGATCTTGCGCGCTCAGTATTTTATAATCGACCAGTTTTAAATTGGTATTGCGATATAAAACATAATATGTAGTGGCACCGTGCACGAAAACTGACATTAAGCAAACGTTAAGCAACCTCACGTACGGGTTGCTTTTTTTAAATAAGTTTCCAATACTTGTTGTTTTCTGGTATCATTTATCCGGGCGAACTTGTCTATTTTGTGATAATCATCGATTCGTATGAAAGATTAGTGAAGTACATTGATATTTCGTGACCATGCACTTATTTTAGTTATGTCATATCTGTGTGTATGAAAAATGTTATATTGAGATTCTGTTATTTTGTACGCCTCGAAAAAATATATAACCTATCAAGTGATAGAGATTCTAGGACGACAAGTTGCTAGTTCTTATTTTAACAGTTGCTTCTTGTTATGCTTCTTAATTTACGTTAATTAAATAAATTCTATAAACCCAGGGTGAGGACATTTTTTATTAAATTAGATGACATCATATTCCAAAAAACGGTAGATTTTGCTGTGACTAGAAGCAATAGGAAGATGAAATGTTAAATTAACATTTTTTTTATTGACGTAACCAAATCACTCGTTTGCGTAATAAATATATTGTCTCAATTAAAGAGTGATAATGGCAAACAATTTCATCGACTTTGAAAATTTTTGCCAGACAGTGAAGAAATTTTTTAGCGTATTGAAATTTTTTTCCATAAACCGATGAATAGTGAATACTTGAGACCACTGGATAATTGTAGCAAAATATAACAGTGACGTCGGCGCTGAGGTGTATAGGCCTGATGTGGCCTGTCGCCGATTCTTACTTTTCTTGACTTGTTCACAGAAGATCTAAAATCGTGTCATTTGACCGGATCTTTTCATGACTGACGATAGTTTGAAGAAGCTACTAGATTCCACCGGGTTCGATAAGGAGCTAGGCATTTCAAATCTGAACATATATTTTTCCATAGCTTTATCTAGTCTGTTTTTGATTGCGTTCATACTTGGAGCGCCAACGATGTCATCGGGGAGGCTGTTCCACATGTCGGTGATTCGAAGCGAGAAGACGTGTCAATATAGACTATTAATCAATATAGACTATTATACAACATAGCATACAATTGTACGCAATGTTATTCCTTCCAGAAGCTGATATCGTCCGTAGACTATATTATACAATATAGCCTACAATTACTTATATTATTAGTCTGCTTATATCGCAAGTTTGCAAGGAATTTAAAAGCAAAGAAAACGTCAAGAAAATTCACTATATCGATATTAAAAACGTTTCGGAGTCCAGCTCCATCATCAGTTCGACTGAACTAAGCATGAATAAAATCACTTTAAAAGTCAAAATTCAAAGACGGACATAAAACCTAAACAAGACCTAACATTATATCGAAATAAACAGGACTATTTATGAATAACTTAGTCCTAGGGGTACGACAAGAATATAAAATCCTAGCGATTTACTATTTCCAGATTATATGAGCTAAACGCATTATTGAGACATGGTTTTCATTTGAAGATATGTAGAGACTCCAAAATTCTCAAATCCGAGCAGCCAGAAGTGGAACCGAGTATCCTGAAATCACTCTCAGAT
>NW_025938875.1:0-45519 GCF_000764305.2 Hyalella azteca | reverse complement strand
GACATTCGAGGGCACGACATTCGAGGGCACGACATTCGAGGGCACGACATTCGAGGGCACGACATTCGAGGGCACGACATTCGATAGCACGACATTCGTGGGCAGGACATTCGAGGGCATGAATAACTTCATATAAAAATCTCAACACGAAAATTGAAATGTAAAGGAAATTTGTATTATGTACAAGAATTTAAAAGAAAAAAAAATGAGTATAGAGCGAGTTAAAATTACCATAGGAAATAAGATTAAAGTAAATCTTTGCGACGCTTTCGCACCGTCAATTATTTTGAACTCGTATCTCGCTCGCCAGACCAAAATATCTCAACTTTCCTTGCGGTAAAAAATTCCTTCACTGTTTGGCAAAAATTTTCAATGTCTGTGAAATTGTTAGCCATTATCTATCCTTTATTGAGAATATTTATTTATTATGTTTACAAGTGGTTGGGATACGTTAATAAAAAACGAAAATTTCGTTTAACATTTCATCATCCCATTGCTTTTTAGTTATAGCAAAATCTACCGCTGTTTTAAACAAGAAAGTCATCTAATTAAATGAAAAAATGCCCTCGCCCTTGTTTTCTGGAATTTATTTAATCAACGTAAGTTAAGAATCATAAACAGAAACAGCTATTAAATAAGAACTAGCAACTTATCCTAGAATCTCGATCACTCGATACTTTATATATTTTTCGAGGCGTATAAAATAGCATCTCAATATAACATTTTTATACACGGATATGACGCAAGTAAAACAATTGTATGGCCACCGGCATCGAAACATCAATGTACTTCACTCATCTTCCATCTTTCCACTGAATCAGGGATTATCTCAAAATAGACAAGTAAGCCCTGATGAATTCACACAGAAAACCACGGTCATGGGAAACTTACTTAAAAAGCAATCCGAACATTAACGGGTTGCATTAACGGGCTTAATGTCAGTTTTCGTGCTCCTGTGCCCCTACATATTTTGTTCCATATCGTAATATCACTTTAAAACTGGTCGATATTAGAATACTGAGCATGCAAGACGGTTAGGAGAAACTGCTCCAGTTCTGGATGAGCCAACTCTGGACAGTTTCTGTAGCCGTACAGCATAAGGCCCCATCATGATCATCTTGTACATACATACAGCGGTTTCAGCGTTTATTAGGCCGTAGGCCTGTCGCCGATTCTTAGCATCACATAACATTCACAGCTTGTTGCGGTCTCGAACTCGCAACTCTCTGCTACAATTCCGTTTGCCTAACCGCCCGGCCTCCTCGCCGATTTTGACCAGAAACTGGCGCACAGAGCTGGGATCGAACCCGCGCCTCTCTGCTCCAGTCCTGGTACTCTGAATTTGATTGTTGTCGTTTATTATTACTGTTGTCGGTACTCTGAATTTGATTGTTGTCGTTTATTAGGCCTACGGCCTAATAAACGGCAACAATCAAAATATAGTTATAATAAATTTGTTTTGCATAATGTTAATAGTTTGGTATAATAATATTATACCAAAATGTCAATCGAACTCGTACGAAAATGCTTGCCGAACTATACCAAAATTTGTGCGTGCGGTGCCAATAAGAATTTAATAGACAGAAAGAGACCATAAAGCGCTACGATCTTAAATGTTGAAATGTCGCAGCGCTTTATAGTCTCTTCCTGTCAATTAAATTCTTATTGGCACCGCACGCACATATTTCGGTATAATTCGGCAGGCATTTTCATAAAAGTTCGATTGATTTTTTAGCATTATATTACTATACCAAATTATTATCATTATACCAAACAAATAAATTATTATTATTATTATATTTTGATTGATATTGATATGGTTTGGCAGGTATTTTTATTCGAGTTTGATTGACATTTTGGTATTATATTATTACACCAAACTATTATCATTATACCAAACAAATATATTATAATTATAATTTTATTGTTATTGGTATAGTTTGGCAAGCATTTTCGTACGAGTTCAGACGTTGCTTGGGATTGATTATATATCTTTAATTTGAAACCTCGTTGCTTGGATAAAATTTCATAATTGTAAATAAAAAAGAGCATTTTTATACTAACTCATAGAACTCCCATTCGCTCCTCTATTCTCCATCCTCAGTTTTTTATTGATGGCAAGAGAATGCTTTTTATTCCCAGCTCGACAATAACTTAAATTTGATAATTGCATTTATAACAATTAAATTATAAAATATTTACTGAAAGAAGATCTGTTCAAACTTACACATGGAACGGTCATTTACCTGCCTTTACTACTTTAATCTTCTCAAGAGGTTGTCGCATACGCTCAGATTTCAACGAACTAACAATTTCCTGGCAATGAAATGCAGTTGGCTGAGCTGCGGCGGGCGCAGTGCACGCGCAAATTATCCTATCTTGCAATTTCTCTTCATAACATTCATTGGCTTTTCAGCCTCCAAAATTAATCTATTTACAGGAAAAAAATCAATCCTGGTGCATGAGTGTGTCGACATATGTCCATGGGTACTGATAACAAAGCGTAATTTTTGGTATGACTGATGTAGATATACTGGCTGAAATTACTCAGAACATTTTCCCACTGTGAACCTTGAACACATTTCAGTTTTAACATGGAATACATGTGTTTTTATTGTTGGCATTTATTGTAACTACTAATGTTTCATTCGAAAACAATTAATGGCTCTAGGATCTCCGTTTTTATTGAATTATTATTTTTACATAATTCGGAGTAAATTATATTTATGATGGTCTCCTGTCTTCCTTATTTATGAAGCTTATAAAAATTATTTCACTTTACTGAATAGTTCCCTAATAGTAATCTCACCGATGTTGCCCGAACCTTAATTAACAAAACTAATAACGGAAAGTCAAAATTTGAAAAAATTTTCTCGTGGCTGTTTTCCATCACTATGAGTGAAAGAAAACGAGGCAAGCCTTTCATTCATTTTTATTCATTCATTATCATTCATCATCGACGTCAGAGGTGAGGTACCCAGCTGTTAAGAATAAGCACCACAGATATAACTGAGGTGTGTATTCTTAACCCGCACTTCAATCCGCTATCGTATGGATCGATGATTATCACGAAATAGACAAGTTTGCCCTATTAAATAGAAAACGAAAACCATGAGTACGGGAAACTAATTTAAAAAGCAACCAGTACGTGATGTAACTCAACATTTGCTTGATGTCAGTTTTCGTGCACCGGTGTCACTACATGTTATGTTTTCTATCGTTATGCCAATTTAAAACTGGTTGATATTAAAATGCTGAGCCAGAAAGACGGTTAGGAGGACCTGCTCGAGTTTTGAATGAGCCAACTCTGGACAGTTTCTGTAACCGTACAGCATAAGGCCCCATCATCTTGTACATACATACAGCGGATTCAGCGTTTATTTGGCGGTAGGCCTGTCGCCGATTCTAAAAATCATAGAATATTCACAGCTTGTTGCGGTCTCGAACTCGCAACTCACTGCTACATCTCTGCTATGCCTAACCGCCCGGCCTAGTTCCACCTCTGAAATTTGAACTTGCTCCAGCGTTGGCGTGGATTATATTATTATTCATATAGATTGCCTTCAGGGCGGCGCGATTACGATTAGAGCTTTCCCGCCATTTTTGGAACCGCAAGTTTACCGCTTGATGAAATAACCCCAATCTAATTGTTAACATTTAAAAAGTGTGTTTAGTACAATATAAGCGCGAGAGTGATGATCCTTGATTGATTACTGATCAGTGATGATATGGCCTAGGACGAGTGTGGTTGTCGAACTGATCTCTGCGACGCAGGCTCCACCATTTATTTTTGTTTGGTGGTTTTGAATTCTAGAGTGTGGTTATTGGAGTGCCACTTGAATTCTGGGGTGCCATTCAATATTTCACTGATCTTAAAAATCATCGTCCATTCATAGAACTGGCTGCCTACTGCACCACGTGTCTACTTTGACCTGTCTCCAAAGCATTCGTGGAGTGAATGTTTTCACAAGTCACCTATGTGAAAAACAAGTAACGAAGTAAAATTTCAACTAAGGTACTGCAGTCCATTATTCGGACCAAAAGCTATCTGCTCAGCCGTAACAAGTGATCAAACCCGAAATGTTAGATTAATGCAATATGCAAGCATGTATGAAAATGGAAGATGACCTGTAAGCATGTATGAAAATGGCAGATGACCTGTTTCCGTGGCTTGCTCATGTTGAGCGAAGGGGAAGAAGTGCGACACTGATAAATGCACAGTACATAAAATACTTTTTAGCGCATTTTCTCATTTATGAAAAAATGCACTATTGTGCTCACCATGTCCGTCTGTCCGTCCGTCTATCCGTCCGTGACCACGTTTCCGTCGACGAGAAAATGCGCTCTCTGTCAGTCACTGCAATGAGTACTGAGATCTATATATTTTTCTTTTTCTAACCAACGTTTCTGACGAATAGTTTTATTAAATTTGGAGGTATTTGTCAGTTTTCGAACAATAGAATTTCTGGTATTTTGAGCTAGGCAATCTGGTATTCTCGCAGAGAAAAAACCTGGCAACACTGGTCTGGTGCGGTCTGCGGACCCTGTGGCTTACGGCATTTGTAAAAAGTGCATAAGTTGCCTATTTAACACAGACAAATCGCCTGGCTTCCTTGTAGTGCATCAGCATCGTCACGGCTTGGGCAGTAAACAAGACTGCAGGACCAATTGATGAAGCCTCCAGATGTCATTGAAACAAAATTAAACCTGCTGAGTCCAGGTGTAACAAGAGGTCACTGCGCGACTACTTCCTCACCTACAAACTGGAAACAACAACAAAAGTGATGGTATGGGCTTAAATCATTGGTGTGGGAGCTATTGGGCGTAATCCGTTTGGACTTTGGAGTATCAGCTTGTGGGCTGAGGCATTGCTTGTTTCAAGCTGGTGTGGTGAGATGAGGCATGTAAGAAGTAAGAACAGCTGCATATGTGTTAGGCTGACTATTTCTATTGCATGTAGAGGGTTGGCATTATCTCTTGGCCGTCTTGGGCTGATTTAAGAGTCAAATTTTTGGGCTACGGCAGCGCTCCCGGTCGTGGTGACCCCGAAAAGAGCTTTCACAAGTTAGGCTCAGCCGCTCAGCCCTTATATCGGCAAGCTGCCACGTATTACATTTTCGGCTGTGGTTGTTTCAAAGTTATCCATTATTTTTCCTAATACTTGGAAAGTTTACTCTGGAGAAAAAAATAGTTAAGTCGGAACAAAACAAATATGTTTCTTTATAACAGTGGGGAGAAAGTCAGTTGCGTTCACGGCGAAAGCACGTGTGTGGATTGCGATCTCTAAAGTAACCGGTAAATTTGTGATTTGAAGACTGTTAGCATCTAAAAGTAATTATCATCATATTAGTTTCCTCATTAACACGACTGGCTTTCTCCCTCAGAGGTTTGCCGGTCCGCATTGTGTGTTTTTTGTTTTTTTTTTCCTTTTCCCATTCTTTTTCTGCCCCTTTAATTTTATGTCAAGTTCTTATTATTTTTTCTTGTTTAACTTTTGTTTGGTTTTCTGCTATTTTTGTTTATTTTGACTTTTTTTTCGTCTCTTCCCTATGGAAGCTTCTAGCTGCCTTACGGGGTCAGGTTTTGGCCCGCCTATGGTGATTGGAGCAGCTGAGGCTTGTGCAAGTGTTGAGGAAGCATCTTCTGATAATCTAATGGTGGTGGGGTGGTGGAGGAATCAGACTGTGAGAGTGAGAGCCTCATTGAAGCAACTCCTTTGGATTCTGTGCCTGTTCAGAATCAGCTTGGCCGGAAACGAAGAGAGAGGGAGACGAATGGCTCAAGTGAGAGCATTGCTTCAAAGGCTAAGCGCCCAACTACGCTTAGCAATAGAGTGACAATAAAAAGTGTTCCTAACCCTAACAATCTGCAAAATTTGAAGTTCCCAACTAATGCCACTCTGCAGAGTTCAGGCAGGGGATTCACCATCTTGATAAAACCACAGGGTCCTAATGCCATATCTTTTCTGAAAGACCCAATTGGCTTGGCTCAAGGAATTAAAAATTCATTATTTGGAGCAGTGAAGGACTTGGAAGTGCGCCCAAATCCCCGCCGCCAGTTGATTGCTCTGCAGTCTCCTTCATTCACTGATGAAAACATTGCTAATTATCTTGATGTGTCAATGATTGGAAAGTGGGCTGTTCGTTGTTACCAGCCGGGCTCTGATGTGCGTGTGCATGGGGTTATTGGGCCAGTTGATCCAAATGTTGATGTAAGAGATGTGGTGGAACTTGCAAGCGCTGGAGATTTTGTCATTTCTGACATTGTTCGGTTAACCAGATTCCGTAATGGAAATCGTGAGCCATCAGCCACTCTTAAAGTTACCTTTCAAGGTCAAGCATTACCAAAAAAGTTAAAAATTGGATATGTCTCTTACTCAGTGAGACCTTTTGTAGCCCCTCCTATGAGGTGTTACAGATGCCAGAGATTGGGACATCTTGCTGAAGGATNTCTTGGTAAAATAACTCCAGGTTGTGGTGCATTGTAGTAGAACTCTTCTAGTTACATATGCAAAAGACAAATTTTAGGAAAGTGTCTTAGTTTGCAAATGGGAGGCGCCGCCCCCAAATGGGCGAAATGCAACTATCTAATGGCAGCCGTGATGGGGTAACATTGACCGGTTTGGAAATTAAGTTAAAATTACCATATATAGGGTAAACTCGGTATATTCCGACATCGTAGGTAATTCCGTCACTTCTCTAGTTTTTCCTTTAGCTATATTAAGCTTTGTTTTAGTTCCATGCGTTCATTGATGGTTGAAATAGTTATGTCATACATTTGCGTGTCGAAATACTGCAAAAACACTAGGTCTTGGCCATCTAGTGGGAAAATATTAAGATCCAAAGAGAGACAATGCATGCCACCTGGTGAGATCATCGAAAAATGTGTCAAATACCGGTACTCAAATTTGACAGTTGACCTTGCTCTACCAAATAGTGAATAACTGTTTTTATTGGAAGAATATTATGGTTTGAGACTTTTAAATACGTCTGTGAATATATTAGGAATCCTTTAAGTAAAGTTGTATTTGCTGATTTCAAGTCTTAAATAAATTAATAGATGATTAAGTGGAGTGATGGATTTAGACCTATAGTGGCAAACCAGTGATTTTTTAGAATCAGTTCATTTTTAATTTCCTCATTTACTCAAGATTTTAACAGATTTCTTATGTATGATAATTCTGGTATCCAAAATACTTTACTGGTCTACTTATAGGAATCAAAAATGAACTTGAGGAATAGTCTAAAAAACCCTCTGCTTTGCCACTATGTTTAGACCCATCAAAACTAATTCCGACACAACTTGAATTGGACACACACAGATCGTTCCAAGCTTTGTACAAAAATTGAAATTTGCTTAATTAAAAGCCTAATAGCTGTTAGCCTGTTAATTGAAACGTAATTTAGTAGTGTTCAATATTCGTTAGTGTTCTAATTCAAAGCCGTGTTGTATCCCAATTCCCAATACAGCTCACACAGCTAACGGAATTAAAATATGTTGATGTTGGCATTACGTATCAGTTAAATTTGAAGCGCTGACGCAATACGACTCACCACATGTCGAATATTGCCACACACAGTGACGGAATATAGGGATTTGGTAGGTTTCCCGTTTCTATTCTAAAGGCTTTTTAATAAATATGGCAACATTTTGTGACGTTTCATCGGTGCTGACGCGTAGTGAAGTGTTTTGAGAGTCACGTGAAGTCGTGAAGGCAACAGAACTTACGTAATGCATACGTTTTTTTTATAGTTTTTCATTTCTCGATGCGTCCTTAATGTGTCGGAATATACCACGTTTACCCTAAGACTCTGTAGAGTCTGAAACATAAAGAAAAAAAAAAAAATAGGTGTATCAAACATAAAATATGTTATATAGGTACCTATGGTAATTTTAACTTAATTTCCAAGCCGGTCAATGTTACCCTGTCACGGCTGCCATCATAGTGACAAAGGAGAACGTCTTTTTATTTCGAGGTCAACAAATGTTTTCTGAACGCGAGAATTAGGACTATGCTCTTTTGCAAAAATTTTTGAACGCAAATTTTAAATGGCAATTGTTCAACAACATTAAATAATCTTATCACTTTCAACATTGTCAGACCAAGAACGATTCTGATTATTGACGTTCGGAGGGCTGATGCACGTCAACTAATCTTCATCGAATGCGGCTTGAGAGAGGTTTAACACCTAGATACTCACCCGACCAGAGCAGGGCCAGGATGTGCACTGAGACCCATGTACAGCTAGCAGCAGCTAGCCCTCTGGACAAGACATGCTGCGCACACACACACACACACGTTCGTACGCACACGGCACCCGTTCGTTCGTCTTCTAGCTTTGAACGTCAAGTTTCAAGGCTTTAATCTGTTAATTCTGAACATTTCTGGACAAGATTTATGACCACTCTTGAGGCCTGAGCAAGCCCATTTTTTTATCTCTTGCAGCGTGGAGCTTCTGCATGACTGCGTAGACAGCTTTCAAAAATGTCGTTTCAGAATTTTATTCACGGATTAATTTGAATGTTCTATACATTGATTCAGCATAGAAACGCTCCAAGAATAGCTTAGGTATTCATTTAAGCATTATCTATAATATTCTCTATCCAAAAATATGCTGTCAAGAAAATTTGTTTTTTCAGCATATTATATGATAATGATTATTGATTAACAGATTCATTACAAACTGTCATCATATCTATCATATATTCACCATAAATTTTGTATGCACAATTCTCTTTAAATTTACACTCTATTATCTATTAAGGTTGGTAGTACATCATTATTGGTAACGATGTGATTCTATCATTTCTTTGTTCACAAACGCTCTATTTTTATCGTATTCGCTCATCCTCCATTGTTTACACGTTCTCGCAGTGCCCCTAATTAACACATTCCCTGTTATTCCTTTACTCTCACATTCTCTGTTCCCTGACACACGGTCCCCGCTATTCCCTTACTCACATATTCTCCGTTATTCCTTCAATCAAATATTCTCTCTTATTCCTTTACCTACATATTCTCTGTTATGCCTTTAATCGAATATTCTCTGTTTTCCTTTTACCCACATATTCTCTGTTATACCTTTAATCACTTATTCTTTTGGTCTTTTCATAAATATTTTTCACTTATTCCTGTCGATTTCATTACTATACTATATCTGGCTGCCTATCATACTATTACTATGCTATATACTATACTATCTGGCTGCCCAGTGGTTAACGTTCAGAGTACCAAGATTGGCACAGAGAGGCGCGGGTTCGATCCCAGCTCTGTGCGCCAGTTTCTGGTCAGAATCGGCAAGGAGGCCAGGCGGTTAAGCACAGCAGAATTATGGCAGTGAGTTGCGAGTTCGAGACCGCAAAATGCTGTGAATGTTCTGCGATGTTAAGATTCGGCGACAGGCCTACGGCCTAATAACGCTGAAACCGCTATTATTATTATTATTATATACTATTACATAGCAGGTCATATTTATTTAAATTCAAATGAATGACGTTAATTTGGCAGTCCCATTCATTCATTCAGAAGAATACGGTAGATACTCCATAATCGAAGAAAAATGACACCAACGGTTGCGCGCACGCACATGAGGGCCTTGGAGAAAGTTTTTATATGTTGAGAACATGTAACGTCATTTGAGAACGTATTAAAAATAATAGGTGATGAAAAAGTTTCAGATAAAGTCCACCCTCAACCAGCCTTGTATAGCTGACTGGAAGGCAGGTAGCGATGTTGCTGCCACGACGTCGGCACTCAGGGAGTTCCATATTCTGATGGCTGAGGTGGACGTCGGTTCTGCTGCATGGGACCTGTAACTTCTCTTGGTTCCCCTTTTTGCGCGTGTGAATGGTTGGCACAATCCTGAAGGAGGTTGGACAGCGAATAGGCAATGCAGCATTTTGTACAGCATGCATGCTTTGTCTGCTGTTCTCCTCAGATGGGGCTTTTCTAGCATGAGGGCTACTATCTCAGTGGCACTGGATGTGGGTCTCAAGTCTCCCAGAAGTTTGCAGGCAGCTCTGCGTTGTACCATCTCGAGGGAGATTTTCACGAAGCTAATTACCGACCGGGAAAATTAGGGTTGTTGTTTTAGAATTCATTGTAATGGAGATGGAATGGAATGATATATTTATGTTAAATTAGTTAAAATTATGTTCATTTTTTTGCGCGTGCAATAATATTGCAATGTCAGGGTCAGAACAGACGCACCCTGACCCTTTGTTATTTAGTCGGTGTTTTGGTTTACCGCTTGGACACTTCTGACACGAATTTTTTCACGGCTTTTCATAGCAGGCCTACTGCGCATAATAAAAGCGATCTCGATAAAATTTTGAATGAATCTATTTATCAACAATACGCTCCTGCGAGCGTTAGAATTTTTTTATCTGCTTGGATTTTACCTAGCGCGCTTTGTGCTAATTTTTAGTAGGTTTTTCACGCTTAACTTTGAAAAATCTAAACCCATCCTGAGCAAATTTGGGGAGAAACTGCTCATTAACAATATGCTCCTGCAAGCAATTTCAGAATTTTTTCGACCGCTTCATTTCTACGTATAGCGCTAAAGGCCAAGTTCATGCACCCTTTTCACGCACACCTAACTTAGCGGTCCAAACCAGCGTTTGAACTGGAAAACCAGCTGAGAAAAACCATTAACAAGCTGTAGATGTTCTGCAAGGTTAATTAAGATTCGGCGACAGGCCTACGATCTAATGAACGCTGAAACCACTATAGTAGTTTATTTTGTATTGCAATTTATATTAATTAACGAAATAATAACTATAGTTGAAAGTAAAATTATGTCAATAAGTAACCTATTACACTTAAATAAGCTTTAGAGTTCATGACATCTGGCATTGAATATTGAATGCCTAAAGATTATAATGAAAATTTAAAGCCATATTGTGTGTATTTTGACATTTGGTATGACAATATAGGTATTACAATATATGATGGTTGTGGGGATTATTTAGTCTGCTTTGTATTCAAGTAGAGCGCTCAACGTTTGTTTTCAACACAATGTTTTCAACGTAGCGCGGAATTATTCCAACTACGCTTGTTTAAGCTTAATTAATGTCAATAAAAGTTTTATTTTTAATTAGGACCGCGCTAGTTTTGATTTGATGAACAAATGAGTGGAAAATGTGCTAGGAATTATCATTCAGCGCTACATTAAGAATTGAGGTGGTTAAAAAATCTGACGCTGCAACAGTTGCAGCGCTGCATCCTTCAGTGAGTGTCGTAATGACGATTCCGCTGTTACCAGGTATCTCTAGTGGGTGAGACAAACTTGTGGTCTACTTGTGAATTGAGAGGTAACCATAAGGGCGAAAGGATAATGAAACAACAGGTCTAAGAAATTAATCAAAGGGGTCTTGTACAAAAGTGAACTCAGGTGACTGATATAAATGAACAAACTATACTCTGTAGTTGTAAGTTAAATTACATGTAAATCATAAGTGATTGTACTGAAAATTAGAGCATGGGCAGGCAAGATGGAAGTTGTTGTAGTTAACTAGACAATGGTTTTGCTTGACAGGATATTATTATCTTCAAAACTAACTATTAGTGGGAACAATTTGCACAGCTTTGGATTGCAGGCAATGGTCTTACAGTTATTTTCATTATTACCAGAACGAGACAAGAAACAGATGGCATTGTTAAATATGAATGCATCAGACAGTTTAAAATCAGGTAAATAAGCGAAGGCAGCAAGGGATATTCTACATCCTAGCATAATTATGCCTCTCTTTAGCACCGCCCCTGCCGGGAAGTATGGTTACGGGGGTTGTCAAGAGTGCCGCAAGAATGTCCATTGCCATTAATCTGATGGACGGCCAATCTTGTCCACTGGAATGCCTGTGAATAAAAAAATTTTTAGAACTTTTGTTCAGAAATCTGCTTGTAAGTTAATCCTAAAATTAAACAATCTATTCATATTCAATTTATTTTTGCCGTTACCCATGTAGGTAGTTCCGGGTTCTGACATAATGAAAAGGAAGCCTCTAAAAATTAAAAATAAAAATTTTCAAACAATTTTTTTGTCTACCAGGCGATGAAAAAAGAAATAAAAAGACAAATGAAATTATAATTATATATTGAAAAATCATAATTAGTTTCGTAGTTTCATCCGCAGCGGGGGAAGTGAAAAATGTAATCCGAGATTTTAATTGTGCTCTCACATACGTACCGGGCACTTCGATATGGACTAGTTTGAGAATATGCTGTCTGACTGTCGTTCAGTGCCTAATTTAATAATGAACTATTCCATTCGAATTTGCTTGCTAACAAATTCAATACTACGGAAGTGGGTTTTTCAATGATGAAATGTGAACGAGATTGTGAGGAAATGTGAATGAGTGTATGAGAAATTTTGAACTTGTCTAAAGAAGGACTTGCCCTAATCCTAGATTGCCACCCTGGCTGCCATTAGGTGGTCAAAGTTACCCCATTGGGGGGCAGCGCCCCCCATTTGCAAACTATGACACTTTTCTAAAATTTGTCTTTTGCATATGTAACTAGAAAAGTTCTACTACAATGCATCAAAACCTGGAGTTATTTTACCAAAAAATGAAAAAATTGGTGGGGGTACTCCGACAGGCTTTAAATAATAGCTCTTTTTTGTGGGTCACATTTTTAATTTTTTAACCTATTAGATATGCAAACTTTTTAAATCTTTCTATTGTGTTATGTAGCCTCAGTATTAGGCCTTTGATGGCCATTGACAAAATTTTTCTATGTCAGATCGTTTTTGAGTTTTGGGGGTTTTTGTTATAAAACCATAAGTGGTCAAAGTTACCCCGCCGGTCAAAGTAACCCCATTTTACGGTATTTCACAAATAGAACCCCATTGGGCCATTTAGTGAACCAATATGTTTTTCAGCTGTTTTAACGGTTTCAGTTTCAGTACTAGAAACCTAGGACGTCGTGGGCAAATTTACGGCCGGACTCGTGGCCGGTCTCACAACCACTCTCCAAATTCAATTATCAAGTAATATCTCCCTAACTAATGGATGCAGTTCTGTGAAACTTGGAACATATATATTCATCAGAACCTAACGTTGATGTTTAGCTTGTATTTTTTTTTTAATTTCACCTTCATTCTTGAGTTACACGTATATTTCAATTGCAAAACAGGCCAAAATTTGCAGTGATCAAAGAATTTATTCCAAACTATTGAACAGATTTGAACAAAATTTTGAGTAGGGTAAACTCGGTATATTCCGACACATTGAGGATGCATCGAGAAATGAAAAACTAAAAAAAAACGTATGCATTACGTAAGTTCTGTTGCCTTCACGTGACTCTCAAAACACTTCACTACGCGTTAGCAATGATGAAACGTCACAAAATGTTGCCATATTTATTAAAAAGCCTTTAGAATGGAAACTTACCAAATCCCTATATTCCATCATTGTGTGTGGCAATATTCAACATGTGGTGAGTCGTATTGCGTCAGCGCTTCAAATTTAACTGATACATAATGCCTACATCCACGTGTTCGAATTCCGTTTGCTGTGTGAGCTGTATTGGATACAACACGGCTTTGAATTAGAACACAAACGAATATTGAACACTACTTAATTACGTTTTAATTAACAGCTATTAGGCTTTTAATTAAACAAATTTCAATTTTTGTACTAAGCTTGGAACGATCTGTGTGTGTCCAATTCAAGTTGTGTTGGAATTAGTTTTCATGTGTCTAAATCCATTTCTCAACTTAATCATCTATTAATTTATTTACGACTTGAAATCAGGGAATACAAGTATACTTAAAGGATTCCTAATATATTCACAGACGTATTTAAAAGTCTCAAACCATAATATTCTTCCTATAAAAACAGTTATTCACTATTTGGTAGAGCAAGGTCAACTGTCAAATTTGACACATTTTTCGATGATCTCACCAGGTGGCATGCATTGTCTCTCTTTGGATCTCAATATTTTCCCACTAGATGGCCAAGACCTAGTGTTTTGGCAGTATTTTGACGCGTAAATGTATGACATCACCATTTCAACCATCAACAAACGCCTGGAACTAAAACAAAGCTTGATATAAAGGAAAAGCTGGAGAGGTGACGGAATTACCCACGATGTCGGAATATACCGCGTTTACCCTATAGGGTAGTCCCGTGGTGGCCCGATGTCTTGGACAGCCTGACAGGCTGACGGACGATCGTTGATGAGTGCAACAGTTGTCTAGCTGAGACTAGCTCTGTGTACAGCTTGGCATTGTTGTCTGGCACTGTCTGAGAGACTGAGACGCTGTGGGCTGCTGCGTGTCCAAGCCTAGCTTGGACATGATCCTATTATTCCTATATTCCTAACTACCAAACAGTGATTTTTTAGCTTATACATTCTTTCTATTTTACCTTTGTTTATGAGTTTTATTGCATTTCACCGTCATTCTGGATTTTACACTTCTTTATATTAGACCCATATTGCCGGGTAATTTGTCACTTGAATTCATGGCGATCAAGAAATGTCTTCTAAACTACAGAACAGATTTCAACAAAACTTCGTATACTAGGTATAAATAGCTAACTTGTCAATGGTAATGTTTAGCTCATGACAATGTTTCTATTTTGCTTTCGTTTGTGAGTTATACAGATATATATGGGAGGAACGACCGACTTTTCTACTGGCCGGTTTAACCAAGGTCCAAGAGCCTTATACGTATGGCCATACTGGCAAACCAGACACCGGAGCTTTTTTAGAATCAGTTCATTTTTAATTCCCTCATGTGCTCAAGATTTTAAACAATTTCTTAAGTATGGTAATGCTGGTATCCATGATACTTTACTGGTCTAGGGTAAACGCAGTATATTCCGACACATTAAGGACGCATCGAGAAATGAAAAACTATAAAAAAAACCGTATGTGTTACGTAAGTTCTGTTGGCTTCACGTGACTCTCAAAACACTGCACTACGCATCAGCAACGATGAAACGTCACAAAATGTTGCCATATTTATTAAAAAGCCTTTAGAATGGAAACCTACCAAATCCCTATATTCCATCACTGTGTGTGGCAATATTTGACACGTGGTGAGTCGTATTGCATCAGCACTTCAAATTTAACTGATACGTAATGCCGACATCCACGTGTTCAAATTCCGTTTGCTGTGTGAGCTGTATTGGGATACAACACGGCTTTGAATTAGAACACTAACGAATATTGAACACTACTTAATTACGTTTTAATTAACAGCTATTAGGCTTTTAATTAAGCAAATTTCAATTTTTGTACAAAGCTTGGAACGATCTGTGTGTGTCCAATTCAAGTTGTGTCGGAATTAGTTTTCATGTGTCTAAATCCATTTCTCAACTTGATCATCTATTAACTTATTTATGACTTGAAATCAGCAAATACAAGTATACTTAAAGGATTCCTAATATATTCACAGACGTATTTAAAAGTTTCAAACCATAATATTCTTCCTATAAAAACAGTTATTCACTATTTGGTAGAGCAAGGTCAACTGTCAAATTTGACACATTTTTCGATGATCTCACCAGGTGGCATGCATTGTCTCTCTTTGGATCTCAATATTTTCCCACTAGATAGCCAAGACCTAGTGTTTTGGCAGTATTTTGACGCGCAAATGTATGACGTCACCATTTCAACCATCAACAAACGCATGGAACTAAAACAAATCTTAATATAAAGGAGAAGCTGGAGAGGTAACGAAATTACCCACGATGTCGGAATATACCGCGTTTACCCTACTTATAGGACTCCAAAATGAACTTGAGGGAGAGTCTAAAAAACTCTCTGCTTTTTTACTATGCGTATGGCCATATATCTTGCAAACAAAGGCAAAACGAAAGAATTTTAAACATCACTGTTGCTGAGGTGAGAGGTTAGATAATTAAATACTAAGTTTTGTTCAAATCTGTTCAGTACTTTGGAAAAAATTCTTGATTACTGTGAATTTGAGCATGTATTGCATGTATTTAAATTACAAATGAAGGTGAAATAAAAAAAAACTTGCAAACAAAGGCACAATCAAAAAAATTTTCACAAGCTAAACATTACCGTTAGATAGTTAGGATTGTAAATTCTAAATTTTTTTCAATTCTCTTTAGTAGTTTGGAAGAAATTACTAGATCACTGTGAATTTTGGTCAATATTGCCATATAACTATGGCAAAAAAAAAATGGCAAAATTCAAACAATTTTCACAAGCAAAATATTACTGTTAGGTCCTAATGAATACATGTTATGTGTACCAAGTTTCATCAAGTTAAGTTCATCAGTTTGAGAGATATTCCTAGATCATTGGATTTGGAAATTGGCCGTGAGGCTGGCTCCGAGTCTGGCCATTAATTTGTCCAAGGCGTAAGCCCAGGAGAGGTTACAAAAAACAAATTTGGGTGAAAAAACCATTGCTGGGACTGGGAGTCATGTGCTGCACGTGTTGTGTGCTGCACGTGTTGTGTGCAAATCGTCAAACAAACTTTTGAACTTCTGACATTGACTTCGGACTACTGCCCCCCATATTGCACCCCTACCACCCCCAAAATCTTTCCACCACCCCTAGAGGGGCAATATTGCCCACTTTGGGAACCAGTATGACTAAATGACTATGAACCACTGCTTTATAGCATAGCATAGTAATGTTGGTGCTGTGCTGAACTAAGCTGAAGAATACCTAGGTCTGATGTGTCATGTGGGCATGTGGCCTGTTGCTTTTTCATGTAATTTTGGTGACTTGTCCACAGGAGATCTAAAAACAGGTCCCTTGACTCAGTTGACTGGATTTTTTCCAAACTGTTGATAGTTTAAAATACTCAAATATCTAGGTTGCTAGAAAGTAGAGGCTAGAGTCACTAGACTTCCATCAGGTTTGATATGGTGCTACTGCTACCTAGGCAAATCAAGTCTGAACATATATTGCTCCATAGCTTTATCTAATCTGTTCTTGAAACTTGAAAGCATTTGTACTTGGAGCCTCAACAATGCATAGGGGCAAACCAGAGATTTTATAGAATCAGTTCATTTTATATTTCCTCATTTACTCAATATTTAAACCAATTTCTTATGTATGATAATGCTATCTGCTGGGATCCATGATACTTGATACCTTACTTGTCTACTTGAAGTACTCAAATTGAACATGAAGGATAGTGTAAAAAAACTCTTTGCTTTGCCACTATGCAACAATGTAATTAGAGAGGCTGTTCCATATGTTGTTGATTTGAAACTAGGAGAAATGTTGCAGTTTAAAATTGTGTTGCACCATTGTGGCAGTTGCAACTTGCAATGCATTTTTTAGCTTATAGTTGTGGTCCCTGCCCCAGTGGTATTGGTTCTTGTTTCTAATTATTTTCTAGTAATCCTTCTGGGATTATAAAACCAGACAAGTCACCACCAAGTGTGGAAAAGATCTCCCTTTAGGGCCATGGAAAGAAGCTCAAGTAACACCATTGTTCAAAAAAGGTGACAAAAGCAGCCCCGGCAACTATCGCCCTGTCAGTCTGACAAGTGTTGTTTGTAAGCTGATGGAATCTGTTGTGAGGGATAGGATTATCTTTCAGATTTGAAATGCCTAGCTCCTTATCGAACCCGGTGGAAGTCTAGTAGCTACTTCAAACTATCGCCAGTCATGAAAAGATCCGATCAAATGATACGAGTTTAGATCTCTATGAACAAGGCACGAAAAGGAAAAGAATCGGCGACAGGCCACATCAGGCCTACATTTCAGCGCCAACATCATTATGTTATGTTATGTTATGTTATGACTGGAGCTTTCCCGCCCACTGAGCAGAAAGTGTGTGAGGTATAGCAAGATCTTTGGCAATGCATCAGCAGCAAAATTTACACCTTCAAAAGTTCTTGCTAAACACATTTGGATTGAAATTATTGCATGGATATTCACCAGTCTTCAGCCAACTATTTAGAAAATAATTGAAAATCAGAAAGACCGCAAGCGGCGGATGCAGTGAATAACAAGAACAATAATAATTCTAGAACTAAGTAACGGTTGCTAGAACATAGGGTTCACAATAGCTTTGTTGATATGAGCGCAGCACCATCTCTTGGCGCTCCGGGCTGCCCACTGTGCAGAAAGTGGGTGAATATCAAAAGATATTTGGCGATGCATCTGCAGCAAAGTTTATGCCTTCTGAAGATCTTGCCGACACATTTGGATTGAAATTATTGCATATGTCATTTGAGGAAGAATTTTGAAATTACTGGAAATCTGAAAGACTGGAAGCGCACACAGTAAGGTTTCCAGTATGCCAGAAGGATCAGGATGCAGTGAAGCTTGTCCAGAAATCAGTTACTTTGTGTGCAAGTATTGCGGTGCATGGATAGCAAGGGATATACTATCAAAGTTGTTTGCAGCACTTTCTTATTAAAAATTACCTGGCAATGGATCTTGAAAATGGCCGGCAACGCTTTGAGCTATAAATCCATATACCTATTGGTGATGCACCCTGGTTTCCTGCCATTTCCAGAACTGCGAGATTCCCGCCAGATGAATCACCTCCTACCTAATTGTTAACAAAAGCACACAATCAGGCTGCAAGTTTCCTAATGTATTAAAAATTCATCACCTGGATCCGTAAAATTTCAGAAATGGGTAAGAAAATTCTAATCCTGGTCACCACTCTTAAAATCAATTAACAAATCTCAAAAATGGATTTGGATAAGAACTTTGAAAAGTTGAAAGTAGAGTTTTTAAACTTTTAACCTTGTATGGTTTGGCTGCAGCCTGCAGGTGCAGCTGCTCACTAGTACTAGTGCAATAGCCAATTATAGTGCACACTGGCCACTCACCACTGCACAGCACTTGTATTGTATGTTGTACTAAATTGTACAGTTGTATCACTTGTATGTTGTATCTTGTACTCAGTACTCACTTGTACTGTTGTACACATAGTGGAATTCTATCAAGGGAGTTACTTTTGGCGGTCTGCCTCTCGGTTGCAGTCTCAAGCTGTTTGCCTCAAACCATTTCTCCGGTGGTCTAAACCTGTCTGACAGCCCCTTGCAATGGTCTAAACTTGGTGCACTTACATTCCCTGCTCAGAATAAACTATCTAAACAAATTCCAGCTCCCTACCCTGCATTCTACAGTTGTATTTACCACATTGTTGGGGGTCAGCCCCTCTAAAGGTCAACGGTCCGGCCGGTATAGTACCAGCACGTGAAGCCAAGCAAAACAAACTCAGGGAAACAAACGGAGGAAGAACCAAGCAAACATGTATTAAATATAATCAGTGGTACATGAAGGTGAAAAATTAGTTGGTTAGTAATGAGACAGCCCAGGGCTATGAGTGATGTGGTGAACCTAGCATGAGAAAATACACAGCCAGCAGCCCAAACTGGTTTGAACAGCAAAGAACAAACAATGATACATGGTAAATAAACTAAACTGGGCCAGAATAATGATCTGTAGCATAAATCAAATCAAGAATAGTGAAACCAAGGAATCAAGGGCTCAAAATGGGCCCTGGGTCAGGCCTGGTCCATCAAGTGGCGTCCGCACCAAAGAAACAAGACGGCGGTGGTCTTACTTGTAAGTAGCAGTGGGGTAGACTCAACTGGCATGTTAGGGCAGATCTGACATGAGTTGCTGGACAGGACTTAAAGAGGCATTCACGGTGGCCTCTAGTGTCAGCTCGAGTAGCTGAAGAGCAGCCAAGACTCGACTGCAATGTGGCTCAGTGAGCCCAAAGCTTGCCTGTCACTTGTCCAGAACTGGCATCAAACTAGCTCAGAACTTGCCGGAATGCGCTCCAAATTGGCCCAGGTTATGCCCCACATTGGCCGCTCTGCAAAAGTGCAGGAACAAGAACACATAAAACCTATCCAACAATAACACTTGGAAGTTGAAACACATTAGTACACTAGGAACACATATGAACAAATTGATCTACCTAATGCAAAACTGTAAAACAACTTTAAGGGATGATTGATTATATGTACAAACATTTACTGATAACATTCAATAATTAAAATTTAGGACTGAGATGCATGGGGAGAGTATTCCTCTTACTCACCTATTTAAGAGCCATGATATTCATATCAGGTCAGTGATGAGTCAGCATGGCAGTAAATGACCAGGAAGCAGGTTTGTTTATAGCAGGTTAATCAGCACGAAATAGGAGCAGATCAGTATTGCACTTCACTCAACAAGTCAGACTGTCAATGAATGTGATTTTACACTAATCTGAATTTATCTGGCTGTCGCTCAAGTAATCACACACTGGGACAATAGAAAGAGAGGATTAATACAAGACACTTATAACAATTACTAAATAGTTTATATACCAGCATGTGGCCCCTAACAACATAATTTAGTTGAAGCTGTTCCATAATTTTGTAGTAATACTGCAAGCCTCAAGCCCTCAACTAGGTAAAAGTTTTCGATTTGTTGCAATGTTTATGCAATTGCAGTTAAATTATATAATCTAGGTCCTGTTATTTCCTTCCCTTAAATATTTAAAATATATTTTTTTATCTTTTTTACATTGTTTCTAGTCATTGGTTATTTTTGTTTTGATTGCATATAACATAGGTAAGTCTTTCATTCTTAAATTTATATAAAAGAGTGGAATTTGAAAGTGAATGGAATAATAATGATAATGAATACATTTTAATAATTACTATGTTTTGATATATATGTACAGTAATAGTTTCTTCATAAAAAATGGCTGCTCTTGGAAAACTTCTGCTCTTTGACAATCCAGGATTATATTCCCATCAAAATTTCAAATGTGTAAGAATTACCCAACCTCAACCTGTCATTAAGATGTGATATTGCAATGATTATAATTTTAACTATCTAATCCAACTTAGTCATGATAGATCATGACTGTTCTACAGTGCTGCTCAGCAGAAATTTTGTATTTGTAGCATCTTTATCAGAACTCAACAGAAAATGGTGGCTGCATTCCCTGTAGTCAAATTGGGAGCATTGCTTGTAAAGCAAGTTAGCAAACCTTTAGCTAGTTTTGTGAAGAAAAGAGCAGTGAACAATGCATTCTTCAGGAATTATATATGTGTGCCTCCAGCTCAATGTAAGTACCTATTGATTGCCATCTGGGCTTAAAGAACATGCTTAGTGTATATATTAAGGACATGCTTATTTCCACTGCCATGAAGTTTTTTTTCTTTTCTGCAATTTATGAGTTTGTTACTGTGATTTATAAACATTTTGTTAATATAAACATAAAATGATCCAAAATGTAGTCTCTACTTACTAAAAATAAGTGATAAGAAATTAAGCAAAAACTACACAAGGGTTGCAGAGAAACGCCTATATGTGCA
The DNA here is from genome assembly GCF_000764305.2 of Hyalella azteca. Taxonomy (NCBI): domain Eukaryota; kingdom Metazoa; phylum Arthropoda; class Malacostraca; order Amphipoda; family Hyalellidae; genus Hyalella; species Hyalella azteca. Next base: position 24,240 of record NW_025938875.1, on the reverse strand, counting down.
TATAAAAATATTGCTGGAGACATTAAAATCTCCTTCCAATTATGGCAACTTTTATATTTGATCCATTAAAGAACTCATCTGGCAAAATTTGGACCAAAGATCCATCTAAATGAAAAATTGTGAACATCCAAGTTCATTAAAAAATTTTCATCTTGATTAAAATATGCCACGAAAAGCATTAAAATTTGTTAGTGTCTAAAATGTGTTATCTCTTACAATAGTTTGTTCTCTATATTTTTGTGAAGAAATAATATACTCTGGAAAAACTTGATAATCAGCACTGCTTTTTAGCGCATTTCCTCATTTATGGAAAAAATGCTCTCTCGATGAGGAAATGCACTCTCTGTCACTCACTGCAGTGAGTTCTATTTTTTCCATTTTTTTCAAATGCATGCTTTAACTAAATTTTCTTGTTCAGTTTACAACTGGTGTGATGTGCGCATGAAGATGTACCTAAGCAACATCATTCGCACTGAAGACAGTGTACCTATTCCCAAGCTTACTGAGCAAGCTGCTATAGAACTTGGAGCCAATTTATTAGGTAAGAAAAATCTACAGATTTATTCTATGTTCAATCCTTTTTTTTGTAGATGCTGTAACTGAGCTTTGCATAGAAATTATTTTTATTTAGGAATTTGATGTCTGGAGCAGTTATAGTTTTTTTAATTTTTTTTAATTATTCAAGTCCTTAATATAATGTTTTGAGTATGAGATTAGGCAAGTTAGCTAAAAAAACAGATGTGGAAGATCTTGTCTGCCACTTTAAAGTGAACCAATGATGAGACAAATTAAGTGTATATTTAAATTTTTTGTTGATAATTAAATAAATGCATGAATATTTAATTTGAGCAATTAATTTCTAAGGGACTCTGAATATTCTATATAGATGTCTTGAAATGATTTTTGAAAGAAAATTGTATGAAGTTCCACACATTTGATTGGAAAAGTATTGAAAAAATTGGTTACAAACGTTTGTTTAGTTATGGGAAATTGAATGTAAAAACTGCTTGAAGTACTTTTTAAAATGTGTAGCTACAACTAATGGCACAAGTGCAACAATTGAAATGTCAGAGTTAAATGTTTACATTTAATTTACAGATTGTTCTGGTAGCATACAGTGGTTTACTGGAAGTCCTGGTCCAAATGATCTGAATTATTTCACATGCTAAGACATGAATTTTAAACTATAATTATAAATGCCTGATATAGGTTGCTTCTATTTCGGTCATATTTTCTTCTCTTGTTTGCTTCTACTGAGTCCAGATTTTTAATTAGGCTGCTTTTATTGAGTCCAGAGTTTTAACTGGGTTGCTTTTATTGAGTATAGATTTTTTAAGTCCAGATTTTTAATTAGGTTGCTTTTATTGAGTCTAGATTTTTTGCTAGGTGGTAACAAATTTCAATTTTATGCAATGTTGGTGAGAAATTTGGAACCATGAGAATATGTAATACCCAAGTTGTTGTGGTAACAGACCACAGTAATTGAACTCTTGGTTAAATGGGTATCTGTGTGACTTAATTTATTGCTGTAATTGAAACCTAATTCTGTTCAAAAAAGGTCTGTCATTGACCTTTTTCATGCAATCTAATTTGATTACTTTTACTTGGATTACTGTATCAATCCAAGGTTTGAGATTTGATATTTATTGCGGTATAAGTCATATTTTATATTCCTGCCCTAGATTCTGCTGATGTATTGTATATTTTAGGTGAATTTGTCATCATTGCGGTGGCATCATCAATCCTGCTATGGGAGTACAACAGACAACAAGGCAAAGAAGAGATTAGGGAACGAAAAGAAACGGAATTTGTCAACCAGCTGGAGCAGCGCATCACTGATCTGGCATTTGAAAATGCCGAACTTGACGCTAAAATAAGGGAGCTCACCAGACTCGTCTACAGCACACCTACCATCATGGTGATTAGTACTTACTAACCCTTGGCTTCATCCCTCCTATTGTGGTATATTCAAGCACTTGCATTTAATGGGTCTCACTACTGTCTTTCAACATTTTTATTAGGAAAATTTTAATATGTCTATGCACCAACGACCTTCAGTTGTTTTTCTAATGTCTCTCAACATTTTTATTAGGAAAATTGTAATATGTCTATGCACCAACGACCTTCAATTGTTTCACTAATGTCTCTCAACATTTTTATTAGGAAAATTTTAATATGTCTATTAACCAATGCCCTTCAATTGTTTCACTAATGTCTCTCAACATTTTTATTAGGAAAATTTTAATATGTCTATTAACCAATGACCTTCAATTGTTTCACTAATGTCTCTCAACATTTTTATTATGAAAATTTGAATATGTTTATGAACCAATAACCTTCAATTGTTTCAAGGCGATTTACATGATTGTTCAAATAATGCTTTTGCAAATAGCTTTATTTTAATGTTATATTATTTACTTTACAATCAGGCCAACCACACGAAGGCTCTCAGGGAGAGCAGTTCTGTTGAGGCTGACAGCGACTCTGCTATCAACAAGGCCGTGAAGGAAGCACAAACTAAGATTAGTCCCAGAATCTAAATCTTATGCAGCTAGTCATTGCATTTACTTTGGTGTATGTATGTGTTGGAATAGTACAACTCCTTGTTGAAATGTACTGAAATAGTACAACTCCTTCCTAATGTCAAAACTTTTACCATGAAAGGACTAAACTCACCGACTCCTTTTGTTGTGGATGTTTTGTTTTGTCTGTTGTGCTGGTCACTACAAAAACATTGGATCGGACAGAATTGCCATTAAAAAATATCCATCGATCTTATTTACGAATATTTCTCCATCAAATTAATTGTCATTGATCTCTGTCACTATTAAAACAATATTAATCTCGAGTGAAATTCTATTTTAAATGCGCTCATCTAAAAATGCCGTCAAATCCTTTCAGGAGTATCAAGGCTTGTCGACTGCTTAGGATTAAAACGAACGTAAAGAATGAACTCTAATTCGTTAATCATAATAAACCCCATTATGATCGTCTCAAGTCAATTAGCTTGCAGCCCACAATGCAGCTCTGTGAAGTCGTCTCCATTTAAACGTTATTTTCGTTGCCTTCCAAGTATCTATTAATCAACACAACTGAAAAGTAACCGAATTATGTCGCGGTTTTGAACTTTTTGCTCCACGAGGTGGAATTCTAGTACAACGTTTCATGAAGCAGCAACTGGCGCTGGCTGCATTTGGACACAACTGTTTGCATGCCTTCAAAAGATGAACATTATTGAACAACCGATGAATTTTTAGAAATATTGAATACCGTTTATAATGAATAGCAAAATAAATGTGAATATTAAAGAATTCGCATCATACAGGTTTTAGCATGGTATGGTCGTTATTTATTGAGATAAGCAGGATTATGATAGTTTTAATGATGAGCGTGAGTGAAGGATAACATTTTTTGTGAATGAAGAATCACCACTTGGATGTAGTAGATGTGTACACTATGATGTCGGGTGGAAGCATTTGCTTGCATTGCGATTAACTTTGAGAAATGTGAGAATCTTTTTTGTGTTCGTTACGGTAACTCTGTTGATTATTTTTTAATTGAATATTGGTTTAATTTTATTTTTCAGCTTTTTGACTTCAACTGTGTTTCTTGGGAAACAGCCACGTATTCTAGTTATAACAAAATCTTTTTTCAAAAATTAATTGTATGTCATCGAAAAAAAATTACACGGGTGAGACTTGTATATTTTCAATTGGTCGACATTTATCGTCTTAAGTCCGCGCCTGGGTCTCTTTCAGTCCCTGGCTTGGTGAGTTGATAGGTTGAAGAGCGTCGTTACTGCAGGGAATTCATCCTTTATTTGCTGGTCATAGGTGGTCGAGAAATGAGCTTTGAGGAAATTGCTAAGATTAGTAGCGAGAATTTGTAAGATAATGTACAGTATATACGTTACGAATGAGTTCTTTTATTGCAATACAATCGCCCCCATCATACGTTACGATTATTCCTTTTGCAATATTTAAGTAAGCATCGTTATTTAAATTGACAGTTTCCAATTTTTTCGTGAACTGTAAACGATTTATTTGTGGCCGTACTATTAAATCTTGCTTAAATTAAAGTTTAATGTATTAAATCTTGCTAAAGTTTAAAATTTGAAATATTAAATCTTGCTTATTAATTAAAGTAAACGTAGCGGCTGAAAACTCGTCTCTGATTGGTCTGAATAACGTGATAAAGCCGCCTGTGATTGGCGGACGGAGTTATGAACTCTTGTGACGGCACGGCCTCAGATCCGCTCGTTGGCAGTTCTAAGTAGCGTTCTATTAATTGCGACTAGCAATTAATGGAATGAATTAATGGAAGCATTCTATTAATTGCGAATGCCTGACGTCGCCCCAGCTCATACATGAAAGCGTGTGCGGCCGCAATGGTTGATATCTTGTGACACGGACACTGCTAATTACAACACGCGCTACAAAACTAATAATTAAAATAAATGATTCCGCACTCGACGATTACTGTAAAATTACCGTGCGATTTCGATCACTGGGCCAACCTTAAAATAATCTCCGTATTATATGCTGTAAAAATGCACGCTTCCCGAATTATTGCACATATTTCACAAGTAACAAAACATTTCTACGCTTCAACTTCTCTGCAGGAGAAAAAAAAATTCCCATTTGGAATGCATTTTCATTTCTACAAAAACTTTCCTCAACATTCACACCATGTTAACACGAAAGAAATCACGTTACAAATGCAAGCTCATAATGTTGCTCATACACGTTCGTATAGCCAAGACTATTAATAAAAATATCTAAGTTAATGAAATAGAGATCGTATTGCACACATATGGCGTTCACGAAGCATGGTTCACAAGGGAAGTTTATGCAACTAAGATCCGTCTCGTGTGGACGTCTGGGCGGCCTCTGTCTTCACGTTCTGATGGTGAGTCAAGAAGGCAACGTTGGCCGCCTTCAGGAGTGGCGTGGCGCCTCGTACACCAACACAGCTGCCTCTCTGCGTCGCTGGTGCTACTGCACACACAAAATAATTCAGCGTTATTTATTGCTTAACTCAGAATCTGATACCAAAAGCGAATTCAATTCGAAAAAATGTATGTTTTGTAGCTGATAATTCTAATTCACTATTGAGGCACAAATAGGCACCAAACCTGGGAAATACTGAAATTACCAAATTTCTGAAAGCAATGACGACTCATTGTCCAGTTTAATCAATAGGAGAGAGCAAAACGATTTCGATGCATACGTCACGAAATTGTGACTTATGCGTGTTATTTTTATCAGCTGTAGGGCAAAATTTGAACTTATATTGTCCTGTAACTTAAATTGTTTATCTTGCCTCACATCACACAACTTACAATAATTATAATTAAAATAATGGCCGAACTCACCGTGCGGAAATACATGTGTACTAAAGGCACAGCCTTCAGCCTGACAGCAGTTGTTGACAGCCTCCTGCTGTTCCGAAGACTTTGGACTTGTCTTCGTAGGACGTTGTGGGTCACTCGTAAGGGATAAAGATGACACTGTGCTGTGTAGTCTCAAGGCACCCGCGCTATGACACGCATTATAATTAAGAGCTGCAGCACTGTCGGCCAGAGGAAAAGACTCGCTAGTCTGGCAAGCGAGCTCTGCGAGGCTGGCTGAACGAGAGGTGTTCACTAAAGAGCTATTTGGAGTGTGAACGTTGTGCGGTACAGAGACAGTATTTACAGGTTGACCACTGCTGGTAAAGGCAGCCATACAGTGGCTATTGAAGTGCCGCAAGTATGAGGGTGCTTGTAAGTTATGTTGTGAGGCCGGAGTGCTGTGTTGTGAGCTGCAACAATGGCAATGACTGTGTGATGGGTGGAGAGATGATGATGATGAATGCGACTGATGCTGTACTGTGTGGTGAGGTAGAGGCTGCTGTGAAGTGAACGATGAGCTGTGATGCAGAGATGGACTGGGCAGTAGCTGCTGGTGATTTACAGCTCCAGGAAAGCCTGTCAATATGAGAAGTACTGTTGAAAATTACGTTAATTGTATTGCAATAGTCTGAATACTAAATAAACAGTAACAGTGTCTCAATTTAATGTTAATTAATTATTTCATCTGAACATAATTTCAAACTATTATGCTCATGAGGAAGTATAATAAAATGTATAAACTCGCATGACTATACCCAATATAATCATCAAGACGCCGAGTAAAACGAATAAACTAGTACCATACTGAATTAAATGAGAGCGTCCTCTCGCACTGTTCGTTGAACCAAGGCAGGTTGGAAAAATATGCCTAGAAGGCTCTTCTGTATATGCTTCTCAACGTAATGGCCGTGCTCGCTGATGTACATCTTCAGCAAAATTAATATAGCCCTAAGGCCAAATAGGTGGTAGATAACGAACATTTACCGCCGCCAAAACAAATACATTGTACAACTCAAGCAAGCAGGCATACATCAGATCGTTCGAAATAAAGCCATTTATGAGACTGAGAATAAGTAATGAAGACCTGAAGGAGGAGGAGGCTGAGGGGAGGGCGAGACGCAAGGGGTGGTGCCGTGAGAGTAGCTCAACTCGCAGGTCTCCAGCAAGCGCAGTAGCTCGCCAGCATCAGGACTGCCATCTTCGTTCACTGCCCATCAAACAATATCACATTACCAAGAAAAATGCAGGCTGTACGATGTAAATAACATATAAAGATAAGATTTCGCGCCAAAAAAGATTCTTTTAAAGTCTCGATTATATTCTCCCGTGACCGTGTGGAAACTTCACCATTTCATGAAATAGTCGGCAAATTATTTTTACAACTTGACTATACCCATTTTTGTTTATAAAATAATATAAAGTAGGAATAGAGGAAAAAACCAACGCTGAGGTTTGCTGATGATGTCGAGGGCGGTGGTGAGGTCCCACATTTGAATGGCGCCCGACGTGTGTCCCGTGAAGAGGTAGCGGCGAGGGCGCGTGCTGCCGATACGGCCATCGCACTCGTGCACGCAGAAGCTGCTGATGCTGGACCCGTCCACGCTCTTCACCAGGCACACCCTGCAACATCGGGGATAATGTGACATGTTAAAATGTTAATGTTACATGTTCACCAGGTTCACCCTGCAACATCGGGGATAATGTGACATGTTAAAATGTTAATGTTACAATGTTACATGTTCACCAGGCACACCCTGCAACATCGGGGACAATGCTACATGTGCATTACAAAACGTAATCTTCTATTACATTAGATCTTCTGTACCGCGTGCAACAGTGGCATAACCGCTGAAGGGTGAAGCAGAAGCTTTAATGGTTTAAGCGAAGCGTACACCACAAGGAAATATGAAAGGAGTGGTCAGGGGAATCAATTTCAAAGAATGAACCCTCAATTAACTTATTAGTTAGTTAGTTTAGTGGCCAAATGTTTACTAGCGCTTCAGCTATTTAGCTATCTCGCACCGAAAGTCAAGATGAACATCACCATAGAGGTGGAAGGTCTCAATTATTCATCACCCACAAGGGGCGGAAGGTCTCAGATGTCCAGCCCGCTGAAGCTGGCTCGAAAGAAGCAGCGTTAGCATCTCAAAGAGACGAAGTGACAAGGAGGGACAGGTGAAAAGCAACAGAAACGAAGACACTCGAACAAGAGGTCGCTTACACGGGACGTCGGCCGCCCGCACGAGAGAGACAGAAGGGAAATGTAAGGAATCCTACCTACATAATAACTTAACCCCACAACTGAGACCAACGGTCAGACACCGCGAGCTCAGCGGTGGGGCGCTCAGGAACAATCCCCCTAGGAACGCGAAATCCCTTAGGACTTCTGACGAGCACAGACACGCGTCAGAAGTCCCCCCTGAGGGGAATTAACTTATTAAATGACGCGAAAAAATACCTACAAAACTAATGGTACAATCTTCATCAACATGACATTTCCAAAGACAGTACCTTGGCCACAGCTGTAATCGCAACCATTGCGGGTTGTGGTTAGAAAACCAAACGTACGGTAAAAAAATATGTGAACTATTTTTTTATAATTTAATTGCTTGGCATCAGCCTAATCCTGTGAAACTTTGCCGGACATTTTTGTCCAACTTTAGGATTGCTAGGGTTTTCAGACCCAGAAAACCAACCTCTTCCCCTTGCTGGCGAGCCTGACGATGAGCTGGTCGGTCTCCGGCACCACCTTCTGTATGAAGACTTGCTCGTCGTCCTGCTCTCCGTAGGGACCTGCAAACACAATAAAAGTTGCATAGCATATACAATAAAGCCTTAAACATATCATAAAAGGCACGACTTTATACAGAAATATATCTTATTTAAACAGGAAACATTAGCAGAACTAACACGTTAACCCCTAATAATTTTCAAGTAGAGGTCTATGTAACAAATGCAATATCAAACAATTCAATCGCGTATTTTCACGAACAAATTTCAATATTCTCAAGGGCTTTCTGTACATGGCAACGAATGAGAGCTGCCATACCAATCTGGTTAGCATGGGGCAGACAGAGCGCAGGATGATCTGCCTCCTCGAGAGTGAGGATCTTGTAGGAGGAGAGGGGCGTGGAGCCAGGCTGGGTGCTGATCATGCCTCTGAAGCGCATCACAGACCACGTACGTACGTGGTTATATTCGCTGCACACGCTGATGAGCAGCTTCTCGCTCAGACGCACCTGTAGGTACATTGTACAGTTAGTAGTCTTATAACAAAAAATGCAACAAAACAGGGTAGTTACGGGGCACTTATTTATACAGTAATTGGTGCAATATTACAATTCACTTACACAGAGTGGTAATTGCTACGTAATAACACATATAAGGTAATGATACAAAGGCATTAAGGTGCACTAATTTATACAGTGATTAGTGTCATGAGCAGCTTCTCGCTCAGGCGCACCTGTGGGTATATCGTAAAGTTAGTAGTCTTATAACAAACAATGCAACAAAAAAGAGTAGGTAAGGTAAAGTTTATACAGTAATTGGTGTTAAAATACAATTCAATTACACAGAGTGGTAATTGCTCCGTAATAACACGTATGAGGTAATGATACAAAGGCATTAAGGTGCACTTATTTATACAGTGACTAGTGTCATACCACACACTCCACTCAAGTAGAGTTGAACTGACTGGACGCCAAACCAGACAATGACTATTAGTGCATGAGTAGGATCAACTTTACTATACCACTCAGACCGAACCAAAGCCAGACCCCGTACGTACTTTAGTGACGGGGTGGCGGTGCACCGTGAAGGTCTGGAAGAGCTGAGGGCCGTGCCCTACGGTCTCCGGGTGCTGCACGATCACGCGCACCGTGCCTGAGCTCGTGCCGTACGCGATTTCAATCCAGTTCCCGCACACGTCTGTACAAATAAAAACAAATTTGATCAACATTTTTGATTTAGATTCTTGAACGAATTGAAATACTTTTAATAAGAGAGATTATTAAGAGATTCGCTGTTGGCTACCTTGCTATTTTGTGCTCTACAGAGTGACTGTATAATAGCATCAGCAGAATTGTACAGCAGTAGAAAATTTGCGATACAAGAGAATACGGTCGTGTAAATATGTATAACCTTTTGTCTACAAACACATTAACCGTCGTCAAAGACATTCAACTTCAGGATCCTGGTAAAGAGAATTGTCTTTAGTAGACGAAGCGTTGAGACACGGCAATCAGCGTAATATAAATGAAATACTTACGAGTTGTTAACTGAATCAGCCAATCACTGACAGCTTATCAAATTAAACACGCCAATCATAGACGAGAAATCGTCCGCTACATGTACTTAGGCCGCTACATATATACTTAAGCGAGTTTTGATAGAACGTTCTCTGATTACTCCCATCAACAAGGGAAGCACAACTGACTGGTCTTAGGCGTGAGGTAGACGGAGATGGCTGTGATGACGTCATTAGAAGGGTCGTGGTAGAGCTCTGTCACCAGCAGGTCGTTGTCCTTCATGCGCAGCGGGAACTTTTGCATGTCTGCAACCGAAACAACATTACCATTTTAAACGAAAAATCCTAACGTACCATCACTGAAGGTGAATAACTTCCCCACCAGGAGTTGATGAGAATGAGTTTTGGTTGGGGGATGGTATGACAGCAGAAGTATGGTAGGGGCGTGAGTAGTAGTAGTAGTAGTATAAGATTTACTAGCGCTTCAGATAGCTATCTATTTCGCGCCGGAGGTGAGATCTTCAGCTAGGGGCGTGACGGTATGCGTGGTACTGGTACATGCGTGACACACTACATAAGTGTGTCGATGTAAATATAATACAAAGGAGACAGGATATTAAATGTATCTGAACAATTTACCCAAGTGGCATTAAAAACTCGGGAAAGGAAAATTGGCTAAAAAGTGTCGACACGCGAGTTACATTTACGGCGCATAGCTGTATTCAGGATCGCAGCGGTCTGCCGTTCATGAGTTTTTCAGGCGCAAATTACTTCATCATAAAAGTCTACCGTTCTTTTCTTTATTTGCTGTTGGTAGAAGAAGTAGAGCTCTGCTGCACTAATCCTGAGGCCGATTTGTTATACATATATTTCTTATTCATATATTGTTGAAGTTAATTGTCAGATCTCCAATGTTAAGTAGATTCATTTTTACTTTCCTTTGACAGAGTGAAATAGGCTCAAGTTTTCCCGCCTGATAATTTTCGAATTTAAAGACTAGTGCGCACCATTCATATAAATTCTTAGGCATTCGTATTTTGCAGTCACCAGCACATTTGTTTGAGCCATAAAGTATTTAATAGTTTTTTGTTTGTTGAATAACAGTGTAGATTTATAGTCAGTCAAATCCCCAAATTTGTATTTTCATTCGTACTGACGTGCGGAATTTTCTCCCGCAGTTTTACAAGAAGAGAAAGGAGATAACGAACACCGAGTTAGGTACTTCCCTGTCCATTCTTTCCTACCTGGCTAATTTTAAGTGTCTATTGACAATTTAACCAGGACATAGCGAATGTCAAGTCAGACGTAACTAATTTGGAGTTATGAAAAACGATTTTTTGCATTCGGACAAATAATTCAAAGATTATTATCCCACATGGAGTTCATATGAGGTTTCTAATTATTTTCTACGCAATTTAATTGTTATACGAGAGTGCAAATACCGCACCAATATAATATATGGAGCCGTTGGTGCAGCCGAGCAGCAGGAAGGAGCCAGCAGTGTCGAAGGAAGCGATGGGCAAGACGTCCTGCGTCTGCCAGTTACGCGTCATCGCGTGCCACACGCCAATCTTGCCAACGCTTGACAGCCCCACCAGCTGGTACCCGATGAAGAACAGATACTCCACTGCCACGCCCAAGTGGAAGGTTCCTGCACGAATAATTTAAATAAACACAAATGCTTACTTTATTGGTGTTGAAATTGTACTCTACTGCCGTGCCCAAGTGAAAGGTTCCTGCACGAACAATGTTATTGAACAAAAGTGAAAGGTTCCTGCACGAACAATGTTATTGAACAAAAGTGAACGGTTCCTGCACGAACAATGTTATTGAACAAAAGTGAACGGTTCCTGCACGAACAATGTTATTGAACAAAAGTGGAAGGTTCCTGCACAAACAATGTTATTGAACAAAAGTGGAAGGTTCCTGCACGAACAATTTAAATAAACACAAATGCTTACTTCATTGATGTTAACAACATCGTACTCCATAGCGACGCCCAAGAGGTAAGATAATAGAATAGCAATTTTCAATGAAATTAATCATTATTGCCAGAGTAATGAACATAATCTGCATGCACATCTAAAGCAAGGATAAACCTTATAATACAAGTGATGAGATCATTATAATCATAAAAAAAACGAGTTTATGAGAAGTCAAACCAGGCATTTAACTCAAATGTAATCTGTTTTTTTTTTTCTTTTAAAGTACTGGAACCATGACAGGAGGATACGCAAACCCTGCAAGAATTCTATCCATACGTGACCCATCATCCCCAACGCTCCACAGCGTGATGTTGGCCCTCACTAACCCACATCCACGCGTGACCCATCATCCCCAACGCTCCACAGCGTGTAGGCCCTCACTAACCCACATCCACCCGTGACCCATCATCCCCAACGCTCCACAGCGTGATGTAGGCCCTCACTAACCCACATCCACCCGTGACCCGTCATCCCCAACGCTCCACAGCGTGATGTTGGCCCCAAAAGAGATGGCCAGCATCTTGTTGTGGGTGGCAGAGGCGTTAGGTTCAGCCTGGGCCCCGGCAGCGGCGGCCATCTTAGCGTTGATGGCGACGCGCTCGATGAGCTCCTCCTGAGGGGGCGACGTGAAGGCGAGCTGCCAGCCCGTGCTGTCTTTGTTCCTGCCAGCGATAACATTTTTTGAGATAAAATGAATTAAATACTGGTCAAGTATAAATACTTACCATTAAATACAAAATAAATTAAATAATACTACCACATCATCATGTTCTTCTAGATAGTGAAGTCCCAGTCCTGTACACAAGTCTCAGTCCTGTACAGAAGTCCCAGTCCTGTACACAAGTCCCAGTCCTGTACACAAGTCCCAGTCATGTACAAAAGTCCCAGTCAAGTACACAAGTCCTAGTCCTGTACACAAGTCCCAGTCATGTACACAAGTCCCAGTCATGTACAAAAGTCCCAGTCATGTACAGTACATAAGCTCATAAATTCCCAGCTCTGTAAAAATATACTACTACTTGAACACTCAATCTATCGACAAAAATAATAATCAATTCATAAGATAATCAGGCAAACAAAATTATTTGGTAAAACTGCTCTCCCTGCCGCTGCCTCGTTTAGGACAAAATTATTTTTCTCAATTAGGAATATATTCAGTTGAGGTAAATGGAAACGATATAAATTGTAAACCCCCTAACAATTCACAGTAAATATTCACAACGAATCTCTAATTATGAAGCATAGCACTAGGATACAAGAGACAATAATAATGAATAGAAACGATACAACTTGTAAACCCCCTAAAAATTCTCAGTAAATATTCACAATAAATCTCCAATTATGAAGCATAGAACAGGGATACAAGAGAATAGTTTTGAGCGAGTTTTAAATTAGTTTAGGATGAGGGAGAGACACCTTAGGGGAATTACTCACCAGCGGTTGACGGCGCTTCAAGACGCATGAGGGAAGAAGATAATTTAGAGAAATATTTTAATTGAGCAACAATAAGTAGAAAGAAGAGAAAAAAATATAACTCAGTACTCACTGCAGTGAGTGACAGAGAGCGCATTTTATCGTCGACGAAAACGTGAAGTCATGGACGGACAGACAGACAGACGGACATATATAGTGCATTTTTTCCATAAATGAGAAAATGCGCTAAAAACACACGTTCACGTACTAAAGTCAAACTTCACGCACGAAGTTACGCTACTTCAAGGTTATGCAAGCAGCATTTACAAGCTATGTAAAATCAACATTTGAACACAAATATCTCATATACCGGTACAGAGAACTCAATATACAAAAATTTCATTTATCGAAAAAGTGATGAATATTTGAAAGTATTTTTCATCACAAAAGTAATGACTAAATCCATAAGGCTTGAGAAACCCCGGACAATATTACTGCACTCAGACTCTACACTGTAAAGCTACCAGTAGACGAGGCCGAGTAGAAGTAGAAGTAAAAGTAGAGATAGCAGTGAGACTCACCTGTAGCACGTCACGAAGTGGGCGTAGGCGACGAGGATCCAATTGTGATGAGCCTTCACCATCCGCACTCTCAGGGGGTCTACCCAGCACGAGCCTGTAACACGTCACACGTTACACCACACCACAGGACACCATACCACGCCAAACCTCATCACACCACACCACACTACACCACGTCACACCCCGTCGTACCACACTACATTACACCACATCACGCCACATCAGGTCATCCCACACCATGTCACACCACACCACGTCATACCAAACCATGTCACACCACACCAAAGGACACCATACCACACCACGTCACACCACACCCGTTACATCACACCACACCACACCACAGGACACCATACCACACCACGTCACACAACACCACAGGACACCATACCACACCACGTCACACAACACCACAGGATACCATACCACACCACATCGCACCCCAGATACTGCCGGAAGACAAGTCATCTCCCTTTCTACGTATATAATAAAATAAATAATAACCGTAACAACTGCAAAAAATAGAAAACGAATGGAATAAACAGCACAATTTGTAGCCTTGATTGAAAGATAAACAAATTAAACAAACGAAAAAAGCTTACGATTTTCTAACAACAAAGAATCTCTTCCAGCAAACAATCGATCTGAATTCTATTGTTCTACCGGCGAACAATCGATCTGAATTCTATTTTTTTTACCGGCGAACAATCAATCTGAATTCTATTGTTCTACGGGCCAACAATCGATCTAAATTCTACTGTTCTACCGGCGAACAATCGATCTGAATTCTACCGTTCTACCGGCGAACAATCGATCCAAATTCTACCGTTCTACCGGCTTCTGAATTCTACTGTTCTACGGGCGAACAATCGATCTGAATTTTACTGTTCTACGGGCGAACAATCGATCTGAATTCTACTGTTCTACGGGCGAACAATCGATCTGAATTCTACTGTTCTACGGGCGAACAATCGATCTGAATTCTACTGTTCTACAGGCGAAGAATTGATCTGAATTCAACTGTTCTACAGGCGAAGAATCGATCTGAACTCTACTGTTCTACAGGCGAAGAATCGATCTGAATTCAACTGTTCCCCAGGTGAACAATTCATCTGCAGCTCATACCGCTGGTGCCGAGGCTGTTGAGAACTGCCACGTCGATCTTGTAGATCTTGTTGAGGTCCGCGGACGAGTTGCGGGAGTGTTGACGATGATCCCAAGATGGTGTGCGGGAGTGAGACCTGCGACCTGCAGTGAAACATTGTTGTGGGAAGCCCATTTCAGTGATACTGCAAGGAAGTAGGATTTTCCTACTAGGGGTCCTGCAAACCCCCCTCTCCTGAGATGCAATATAATGTGAAATTAAAGTACGAAATTGAAGCAAAAGTATGTATCAATTTCAGTGTTGACACCATAGTAGAGTGCTCACTATTTGATATGCATCACTAACTTAATCATGTCAAAGTTAATGTAACGGATATTTTTTATGGATTTAGTGCACTCCTTAGGTTTATCATGTTAATCTTTTTTTGCTTTTCAGACTGGGTAAAGCAGGCAAACTTGAAAATACCATTATACGAGGTTAT
Source organism: Hyalella azteca (assembly GCF_000764305.2). Classification (NCBI taxonomy): domain Eukaryota; kingdom Metazoa; phylum Arthropoda; class Malacostraca; order Amphipoda; family Hyalellidae; genus Hyalella; species Hyalella azteca. The sequence goes on along the minus strand of NW_025938875.1, from coordinate 9,037 downwards.
ACACCCCCGTGCCTCGGTTTTGCGCTTATTCTTCTTCTTCTCTGTTCAATGTAAATACCTGATTCTTCTTGTTGTGTTGTTCAATAAATTGTTAAATAAAAACAAGGAAAAGTCTAATAAAAAGGTGGTTTGGGATGGTGGTAGGGGAGGTGGAGACCATCACCAATTCCTTGTTTTCTTGACACCCTCGCAACAACCACCCTCAGGCCCAAAACATGGCTGGTAGCACGATAAATAGAGTCCTACTACAACATGTATCAACTGACCTGCGACCTGCATCACAGGCTGCAGTATAACACGCATCACCTGACCTGCGACCTGCGTCACAGGCTGCAGTATAACACGCATCACCTGACTCGACCTGCGTCACAGGCTGCAGTATAACACGCATCAACTGACCTTCGACCTGCGTCACAGGCTGCAGTATAACACGCATCAACTGACCACGCATCTCTTCCAATAAATTACGTCCTGGTGAGGTAGGTAATGTCTCTGGTCAACAGGATTGAACTTTCCTACAGATAATATCGTACACGAGCATTAAGTGGCTGACTATCACGAGAAAAATTACTAACTATCTCCTATGAACCAATCCAATAAACTGACTCACAGGCATCAGTGTTAGGAGAACGTCCGTTTCCTGGGTCCACGCTTGCACCTCCAACCTAAAATGGTTCAAATAATGAAAGAATCAATTAGGTGCATGGAAACATTGATTGACAACTTTAACATATAATCTTTCACGAGTTAATGCTGTAAAATGGACAATAAAAGCCAGAAAATAAACCCTCGGGGGATTGGTATTTTATTGCAGCATTTCTGCTCCCACTGACAGCCCGGGTCCGAGGCGGCCCTTAGATGCATGAAGAGGCTCTGATAACATGAAGGGCCTTTTAACCCGTAACTACACAAGCCCGGTTTGTTCTAAACCCGATGGGGTCATAGGTAGCCTTCCCTATGTTCCGAGGACACAGCGGGCAACAGCAGCCTAAGCTGCTGCCCCCACCGTGCCACCCCCGTTAGTCTGAACACACAAACTGGGCCAATTTGTCATGATTGAATCTACCAGGGAAACCCCAACAACACAGCCCCAACGTTTTGTAACTTGATAATGAATGATTGATAGACTCAAAACGTCGTTAACGTAATAAAAGTTTCTATCTGAACCTTGATTTTTGACTTACCATTGCAAACGAGAAATATTGTTCAATATATTAAAAAAAACTAATAAGAAAATTGTCAATAAAATAAACTCTCTGGTCTTCATTGAATCCTGCTTAGAGAAACAAATTCTGTCAACCTATACTAATAGTATAGGTTGTATAGTATATTATTGCTATACATGACTACGTTAAATAAAACTCTCATCCCGTCACTAACATGAGAATTGATCAACTACCCCTAAAGAACAAGTCTTATGAAGGCTACAGAGCTGACAGAACAAGACCTGCAGAGCAGCTTAGCAAGACTTATGAAGGCTACAGAGCTGACAGAACAAGACCTGCAGAGCAGCTTAGCAAGACTTATGACGGCTACAGAGCTGACAGAACAAGACCTGCAGAGGAAGCCTGCAGTCCTGTGATGTGTTGCGTATGGAGGACGCGCGTGATGCAGCAAGGCCTGCTGCAGAGCGAAGGCTGGACTCTGCCACCGTTGTATCTGCACATAATATTCTCTGTAAGTCTCAGATAACTTCACAGATACAGTTAAATATTACTTTTATTTATTTTACCAATGAAATATATTTTTCACAATGACATCAAAATTTTGGGAACATCTGATCATATGGTAATTTCAGTCAAATAACTCAAAGAGCTTGGCCAATTGTAAGAACTGAGCTGCAATCTGCGCAATTCTATTCTACCTCTTTTCATTTTTGTTTTGGTATCCTCTCCCCACGAGGCATGAAAATTGATTTTTGCTACATATGCGTGAGTTTTAAATTACATTTGTATATATTAGCAGGTATTTTTACACGCAAGAAAAGAGCATGAACAGCATCATCAGTCTGGCAGTGCAATGTGCTGCTGTGACACATGGCTTGTTGCAATGTGCCTATTATTGACACTCTACCAAAGCTCGTAGATTATTGAGTGTTTCCTGAAATTGGAAATAATGATCTTAAATAAAGGAGAATTCGTACTAGCACAAATAATCATAGCTTCATCAAAAAGTTTGGGTGTTCTAAAAGTCTCATAAACACTGGAGCACTGACATAAGATTTCCGACACTCAAAGCAATGTTGAAATTAAAAAGATAATAATTCAAAGATTGAACATGTTGACATTGATTGTTCATATGCCAAACTTCCACAGCATGACAGTGCCTAGAACTATTCAAGAAAATGCTATATATGAATACTTTTTGTGTTTTTATAAATAAATACATGTAAATTTCATAATGATTTTGAATTCATCCTGTCTCTTCCAAAACTGCAAAAATTTCCACAATGACAGTAACTTCATGGCTTATATATTAAAATCTATTTAAAAAGGGGCACAATAATATGAGCAATATGCAAATGTAACACTCCGTCCTTTAGCAATACACCGCAAGATACACATATGTACAACTCCATCATCAATATGTTGAATAAATTACTGGAATAGATAAGAACCTTAAGCTGAAATGGAAACTGAATCTTTAAACAGAATAAGTATGAAACTTAACACTAATATCTCACAAGGCAAACTCTATTAATAATTAAGAGAATTTTAAGCTTGCTGCAAAAGGCTGCAAAAAAAAGCAGAAACCTCAATGCTAAAGCTCTTGAGCAATGAACACATAAGTTCTGCAGCAGGGCTCATTTATGATATGTATATTTGAAGATTTTTTATTTCACCCACATTTGTACATTGAGGACCAGCCTAGTGACATCACTTTATAATTTGCCTGATAAGTTAATGGGATCAGTGAACCCTCATTCATGTAGTCAGGAAACATTGTAGATTAATTGATAAACTAGATATTGTTGAAGCTAGAATAAATAATTTTGAAAGTTGAAGCTAGAATAAAAGTTTCATGAATTCAAATCTAATAAAAACAAGATTGATAGACTGACTTGGAGGAGGAGGCAGGTAGCCACAGAAGAGCACATCACCACAGGAGGAGGCTGTCAGGTCCTGGCATAGAGACAGACGCTTCACCAGCCCAGACACTCCGTAGAACTCGGCTTCATGTCTGCAATATGAGTACTTTCCGTGACTACATAATTGTTAAGTAATTGTCATGACTACATAATTGTTAAGTGCTTATCTAGACTACATAAATGTTAATTGCTTGTCTGGACTACATAATTGTTAATTGCTTGTCTAGACTACATAATTGTTAGGTGTTTGTCTCAAGTACATAATTGTTAAGTGCTTATCTAGACTACATAAATGTTAATTGCTTGTCTGGACTACATAATTGTTAATTGCTTGTCTAGACTACATAATTGTTAGGTGTTTGTCTCAAGTACATAATTGTTAAGTGCTTATCTAGACTACATAAATGTTAATTGCTTGTCTGGACTACATAATTGTTAATTGCTTGTCTAGACTACATAATTNAGAGAATGAATTTTGGTAGACATTATAATATGTTGGTAGTGCAGGTGGGGTTATCAAGGCAAAATCAGGGTATTGTACTAAAAAGTCATGTAAGTTTTTGCCTGAAACATTGTAGGCGTGTCCTGGTTCCCACTGAGGGCTATGAGCATTAAAATCTCCTACAATTAGGGAGGATGGTTCTACTTGATTTAGATAATGTTCATATTCATGAAGTGTTATTGCTTTGTTTGGGTTGTATAAGTTAATGATTGTGATTGGATGATTATTCTGCAGGATTATTTTTACTCCCTGTATCTCTAAAGAAGATGGTATGAAAGGCTGCAGAGTAAGGTCTAAATATGATATATCGCTTCTTATAAGAATTGCCAAGCCACCACCCACTGTATCACCTTCCCTATGCTTGTAGATTGGTGTATAGTTAATGAAATTAGGTTCATATTCTGCTGATAACCATGTTTCACATAAGCAGATGAGGTGAGGTTTTGTGCTGTATATGTGGAGTTTCAGGTTACTAAGTTTATTTCTTAAGCTTCTACAGTTCCATTGCATTATTCTTATTTCTTTATTGGAAGGCATTTTGTTAAGGTTTCCTGTGGCTGCAGTTTCTTGTTGGGGTGCTTGCTTCTTTGTTACTATATTTTTCATTTAGGTTTGGGGTTGCTCCTCTTCCTTTTGGGGTGTTGATGGAATGTTTTTCATTTTTTCTTCCTCGGCCAATGATTGGGGAGGGTTCAATGGGTACCTCAATAACTGTAGGCGTTAGTGGGACAGGGTTCTTCAGTGGTCCCGGGCTATGAATTCTACAGATTTTGTGTGGTCTGTTTATTACTTGTGCTCTATTTCTGTCTATTGTGGGTAGTCTGTCTGTAGAGTTACTGAGGTTGATTACTGGTGTCTGCAATTGAGGATCTGTTACCACACAGGTATTTTTGTCATTGAAAGGAGAGGGAGGTATTTTATTTTTAGCTGTGTCTTTTATAGTTCTGCTAGATGTCTTTGGAACTGTTCCATTTTGTGTTAATGTTGTCTGCATAGGGGCAGCAAAGGTTTCCTCTGCAATCCCAGTAAGGCAACCTGAGATATTCAAGTTGTCACTGTTTTGGCAGAAGTTTAAAAGTTTAGTTAAGAGTTCTATCAATTTGGAGATAGAATTTTCTGGAGGACAAATGTCTATGTGGGTTGTTTGGGTAGAAACTGAAATATTCTCTGGTCTCATTTGTATGCCCCAACTTCTGTGTTGGTTAGTCTGAGGTGTGACATCCAAGTGGGGTTGGAAACTCTGTGATGCCCTATTAGTTTTGCTATGGGTTGGGTTTGTGGTAGTGTGTTCTTTGACACGTTTTACAGCATCTCTGTATGAAATCTTGTCAACTGAAGAGGTTGTTTCCACCAGTGCTTCAAATTTCATACGGGGACATCCCCCATAGCTGGCTGTGTGTGCACCTCCACAGTTGCAACATCTCGGTGCTTGAGTTCTAGAGGAAGAGCAGTCCCTAACACTGTGAGGGCCCCCACAAGCAACACAATGGGCTGGACCCCTGCAATCACTAGCATTGTGCCCAAAATTTTGGCATTTGAAACATTGCCATGGCTTACTAACATATGATTCCACTTTGAAACGCTGGTAGCCCAAGTATACAAAGGGAGGGAGAGATTTAGTTGCAAAGATCACTTTGAAAATTGATGTTGGGACCCTATCCCTACCTTTGTGTATTCTTTCTGCTTAGGCGTCACAGTATCATGCCAGTTGTAACTAATGAGTTAGATCCTCATGGACCTCATCTGAGGTCTCACTACCAAAAGGACCCATCACCCCTGTTGACATTACTTGATTGAGTGGGAGACGGCATTTAACCTTCCAAGTCCCAATTTCTGTTGTGGAAAGGAGCTGAGGTATGCATGGTGCAGATGGGTTATGTTTTCCCATGTTAATAATCACAAGTCCTCTACTAATGTTCTTTTGCATTCCCTTTATACCAATTTTACCAAAGTACGAGTTAGCTAAAGCTTTACTGAGAGCTATGTCATTCGCAAAGAATTTTGATACTGGCAGTTCATCTGGAAGAGGCTCCACAACAATTACCAGGTCATGGTTTAGGTTAACATACTATCTGTAGGATCTTCAGATAGATCTGGAGAGCATGCAGGATGGAATTCTAATATTGACGGTTCATATATTATTCCCAGATACACCTACACCAGTTGTTTCGATACAACATTATTTGAGGCAAAAAAATGAACTTCTTATAGGCTTAAATCACGTATATAGGTGTGCTAAGTTTCTATAAGGTAATTCACTTGGAAATGTTGCATGCCAGCAAGGCTGCAGGCGCAGCTTTCACTCTACAATTAAAATTATACAAAGTATTAGTTCGTTAAAGATTTGTCTCTTAATATAACTGCAAATAAGTAAACTTAATACAGTAATTACAGCTACCAAGACTACGCTGTCAAGCAGACTTTTCGATGATGCACACACTAAACACGCAATTCATGGGAGCAAGAGTAAATAGAACAACAAAAGCAGGCGCCCGGCATGCAACTGCAAAAACAAATGACGATCGCGGCAGCGGCAGCACGGATCAAAACGTTAATATAGTCAATGCAAGAGAATGATTAATTATGATATTTCTGATAGATATTTGAAATATTTTCAGAAGCCTAAAACTATAACAAATTATTTCATTACTTTGACATGGTTGATTTCGAAATAAATATTTTAATGCGAATTCATGAAAAACGTTTAAAATAAATTGAATAATGTTCATTCATATCTATAGGTGGGAGTCATTCGAGTAAACAACTACAAATCGATTTATTATCCTTTAAATAAGAATCTTTGCATTGAAACTTCTGGAAGATGTGTCCACCGCAATATATGTACAGTGGTATCAAGAGTCAAAGCCGTCAACTGATCGTTCGATGGCCGCAAATATGTCGCATCGTTCTACCTATTACAGTCAATAGAACCTAAATAAACTCTGTTCATCAAAAGGAGAAAAAGCTTTGTATCAAACATACATGGTAGTAACCGGTCGGACACTTCAGCGGACTCTGCTGCGGACTGGCTTGCGGACTGGAATCAAAACCTAACTTGACGTGCAACTCACCCAGCCATAAATTCATAAATAATGAACGGATTTTATTCAAATTTGAAATATAAGTAGATAACATCTGTAATTTGTGGATGGAATTTTTTCAAATTTTTACATCAAAAACTTTTTTTTATTAATACAGAAAATCTAACTTCATTTTTAACTCACCCAGCCATAATCCATCAATAATGAACAGATTTTATTCATTTGATATATAAGTAGATAACATCTGCAATTTGTGGATGGAATTTTTTCAAATTTTTACATCAATTACTTTTTTCTAATGCCACAAAATACTGAAACTTTATCTGACTAGGACCTAACCTGCGAGGTGAATGTGAAGTTAGGTTTTCCGTATTAATAAAAAGTCATTGATGTAAAAATTTGAAAAAATTCCGTCCACAAATTACAGATGTTATCTACTTATATATCAAATTTGAATAAAATCCGTTCAATATTGATGGATTTATGGCTGGGTGAGTTGAAAATGAAGTTTGGTTTTCCGTATTAATAAAAAAGTTATTGATGTAAAAATTTGAAAAAATTCCGTCCACAAATTACAGATGTTATCTACTTATGTTTCAAATTTGAATAAAATCCGTTCATTATTGATGGATTTATGGCTGGGTGAGTTGAAAATGAAGTTAGGTTTTCTGTATTAATAAAAAAGTTATTGATGTAAAAATTTGAAAAAATTCAGTCCACATATTACAGATGTTATCTACTTATATTTCATATTTGAATAAAATCTATTCATTATTTACGGATTTATGGCTGGGTGAGTTGAAAATGAAGTTAGGTTTTCCGTATTAATAAAAAAGTTATTGATGTAAAAATTTGAAAAAATTCGGATACACGACTAGTGATGTATTGGAGGGAAGAGTTGCCGACTTTTTATCGGTTTTTGAACCACACGCAAGCGAGTTAGAGGAAGTGCAGCTGTCCGGGTGTCCGCAGTTTTTGACGAGCTCAGTGTAAGAGTATGAGTAATTGAGTATCAATTGTCACTTCGGTAGAAGGTGGTAAATTTTTCGATACATTTTCTTTTGTTAACATGATAATACAGCAATCCCTTGATTAATGCGGTTAATAAATCCCCGAGTTTTACCGTGTTAAGCAAAACTGCGCTAATCAAACTTAAGAATATATGGGAATAATTATAATGAATCCTCAAAAATAGCAAAGGAAAGGAAAATTATGTAGTTTGATAAAACTGAGCAGTAGATATGGCAGCGATCTTGACCAGTTGAAGGCTAACGAGTAACTAGCCCTTTACGCACTGAATTATGTTTCGAAAGTGAAAAAACAATCTGAATTGCTTTTCAGATCACGCGCAGTCTTTGTGTTAAACTGGTAGTAGCGATGCGCCTACTCCATTGAACGTCGTTCGAACGAGTTCACAACATGTGACGCTACCGTCACACTCGCGGCTAGACTCCCAAACATGTAATTACTCTTAGTAGAAGCTTTTATTTTCTGTGTGACGAATTCATCACACCAGGGCTTAAAGGGCTAGAGCACCGGCATGGCGCACTTACCGGCGAATGTTGCCGAACTCGATCATTCGAGTTATGAACGAGACAAGGCGCGGATAAACCGACTCTGTAGTCAGCACGAGTTCCTACGGAACGGGACCTTACTTAAAGAATTATTGGCTGAAATTCATAAAGTAACAACATTTGGCGAATTTTTCCAAAAGTCGTAACAAAAGTAACAACATAAGATCTAATAAGCAAAAAGTAACACTTTTGTTACGAACGTAACACCTCTGGCTAGAGGCGGGAAAATGATGCGTTGTGAAAAAAAAGTTGCGCTAATCAAAACTGGCACCGTGTAGATTAAGGGTAGGTAGCAAATTTTTTTTCCGCGTTAATCAAAACCGCGGTATTCAAAACCGTGCTAATCAAGGGATTGCTGTATATAGTCAAATGGGGTAAGACAGGATTGCAGCCTTCATGGGGTAAGAAAGGACCGGCCCATGGCGTGCATTCTAATTGCACAGAATTCAATTTGACAAAAGAATATTTTAGAGCAATCATTGCCTGTCATTTCAGTGCTTGTTTCAACCCTCTTCTGCAAATAATGAATTTCTGGCTTATTTTCAAAGAAAACCTATGTAAAGAAGGGTCACAAAATAGTTAACCCTGTTTGGGAAATAAGCTCTATCTAATGACAAAAAAATTTTTGGCCAGTTTTGTGGATGTAGGCAGGTAACCTCAAGTAATAGGCAACTTTTTAGGCATACTAGGCATTCCTACCTGCTACCATCACTGCCTGACATGTATTCTAAAATGGGGTAAAAAAGGACCGGACATGGGGTAAGACAGGACCACTAAATGATCCTGTTTTACCACACAAGTGGTCCTATCTTACCCCACAAATGGTCCTGTC
>NW_025938874.1:579-3111 GCF_000764305.2 Hyalella azteca | reverse complement strand
AAATAATATTTAATGCTATTAAGTAAAATCTAAAGGCTTTATCTATAAATGTAGCGGTAGCGCTGTAGCGGCAAAACCTCGTATCGCTACTTAAATATGTAGCGGGCGCTACCGCTACCGCTACATTGCTCAAATGTAGCGCCGCTACCGCTACTGAAAATGTAGCCGCCACATGTAGCGCGCTTCTGCCCACCTCTGGAAACATTGCCTTTAGGATTCATCCTGTCATCAGCTCAATGCAGTGGTTGTGTCTCCAGTTTTGCTCAATGTAGTGTAACCGTGTTAAATGGCATCTGGTGACCGTGCAAGGTTCTGTGTTGGTTTATTTTGTCATGCCTTAACTTGCTTACTTACCAAATTGAATCGTCTGTTCATAATTAACAAAGCTCTTTCTTTGCAACAACCTCACGTCAGCTCCAACAACGTACACATTGCTGCTCCTGTAACGTCACTACAACAACACGTGCAACTCCACGTGCCTCTCTCAACAACACGTGCAACTCCACGTGCCTCTCTCAACAACACGTGCAACTCCACGTGCCTCTCTCAACAACACGTGCAACTCCACATGCCTCTCACAATAACACGTGCAACACCATGTGCCTTTTGCAACTCCGCGTGATTCTCAACGCCACGTCTATCTCACCACACCACGTGTATCTCACCGCGCCACGTGTATGATTGTATCTCACCACACCACGTGGATCTCACCACGCCACGTGTATCTCACCACACAACGTGTATCTCACCATACCACGTGTATCTCAACATGCCTCGTGTATCTCACCGCACCACGTGTATCTCACCACGCCACGTGTATCTCACCACACCACTTGTATCTCACCACACAACGTGTATCTCACCACACCACGTGCGTCTTGTCATCACCACGTTCCCCTGACACCTCGTCATAGCCACGTGCTCCTGACACCTCGTCATCAGCACGGGCCGTGGTCTCCTAGTTCGTCCCGTGGCCACCATCATTGAGCAGGTCATGTGAGCTAAGAATAAATACTGGCAATCTTAAATTTGTTGTCATTAACCGACCAATTACATCAAATAATAATAATAATAGCGGTTTCAGCGTTTATTAGGCCGTAGGCCTGTCGCCCATTCGTAACATCGCATAACATCCACAGCTTGTTGCGGTCTCGAACTCACAACTCACTGATTCAAATTCTGCTGTGCTTAACCGCCCGGCCTCCTTGCCGATTCTGACCAGAAACTGGCGCACAGAGCTGGGATCGAACCCGCGCCTCTCTGCGCCAATCTNGCCTTAAAAATTACACTAGCCCCCACAAGCCCAATCAAGTAACATTTCAAAATCGTCTTGCAACTGATCTTTTTTCGATGCATCCTTAACTGTATTATAAACTTTTGTATCGTGCGCATACATTAAACACAAGCTAGACACAGCCCGAGAACGCTTCCTTGCGGCACATCGCTGCGCACTGATGCCCACTCTGATACAGTCCCGTTAATACTGAAATCTTGTCGTCTACCTGTTAGAGGATCTCTGACCCAGTTGAGTAGATTACTTTCTATTGACAAAGACTTCGCTTTACGCAATAGCTGCTCATGTGGAACACTGTAAAAGGCCTTGTCAAAATCGAGGTAACCTGCATCCACTGATTTCTTTTCGTCCAGCAGATGAGTCCAATCATTCAAAGTAGACAAGAGGTTGGTAGTGCAGGATCTACAGGCAATAATGCAATGTTGACAGTCTGATAGAGATTGTTTACACAGTCAAATGATCGATCAATCGATCTTTCACAGAAGACCCCATTACCTCAGCAAACAATTCTCAAACTGACAGGGCAATAGAGACAAGAGCAACTCGCCGTAAATTTGTCCCAAACGTAGTTGCGTGGGCAACTCTTGTCACCTTTTTTGAACAATAGTGTCACTTACGTCACTTGAGCTTCTTTCCAGTCAGTCCGTAAGATCCCATCGTACAAGGTTAAAAAAAATAAAGCAATCATTTAAGGCCTTAACTCTGGAACATGGGCAAGGTTAGTTCAAATCTTGAACAATGCGATTTATTCTCCATCACATTCTATGTATTCTTTCGGTAATTTTGTTTATGTTTTATATATGTCCTTGTTTTTCTACGTTTCGCTCGTTTCGAACAATTTTTTATACTAGGTCTAGATCAGGCTGACCCATGGTTAGGCTGACCGATCTGGGTCAAGATTTTTGTCACTATTCTCCTGATCCGAGTTTTACCTAATGCCCGGTTGAACATTGAACCAAACATTGAACCAAATCCAAACTTGTGGATTCCGGTTCAAGTTCAAAAACAGACTAGACGAAGCTATGCAGGAGCATATGTTCAGTCTTAAAATGCCTAGCAAATTACGGAGCAGGCAATAAGTCCAGCAGCTATCTCATTCAATCGTCTAGATGTGTATAAGAGACAGGGTTTGTTGGAAGATCAAAATGATTCGCTTTGTTCTATAACATCAAATGTTTCGAGTTCTTTACATTGCCTTTCAATTTCAATATAAATTGGTTTTGCAAAACGTCGAGGTT
>NW_025938874.1:0-485 GCF_000764305.2 Hyalella azteca | reverse complement strand
GGCATAGTGCGAAGAATGACGGACCGCAGCGTACCCGAGAACAATGGCCCACAGCTCAAATTCGGTGACATCCATCCTCATTGACGTCTAGAAGGCAACTAGTGTTCAAAGCGCGTGGTCCCAAACTACCGAGTAAAAAAGTAGTGTGAACGGTTGTGCGCGGTGAGGCACTGCAGCTAGCAAACGACTCAAAAGCGCGTGTCGTTGCCACTAGTGTAAACGGGCCTTTATATAGCCGTGTTCGCTACCCGCGCGAGGCATCGTAGACCCGCCTTGTTTTGAAATTTAAACCGTCGGCTTCAATGGTTATACGTATATTCCCGATTTTGAGATCCTATGAAATTTCTATATACTAATCATATTACTAATCAAACTTCTCTCATCAGATCATCTGCCTCCAAATCTCTTCAATTTCGAGGTTCTCGATCCATTATGCTGCAGTGATGCGTAACACTGCCGTGACGGATGCCCAGAGTATTCGACGT
>NW_025938873.1:0-932 GCF_000764305.2 Hyalella azteca | reverse complement strand
CCTCATTCGGCCCTGCGCGCTCACGCCGAGCAATGTGAGGTCCCTATTTCTGACAGTGACTTTAGGGTGTTAGCTTCCGCCTCCGGGACTTCCGATTTGCGCATTTTAGAATCATTGTATATCTTTAAACTTAGGCCCAGTTTGAATTCAGGTGTTAGCTCCTATCCCCTTGAAATTGTGAATAGATGTTTTTTTGTGCTCTGTCTATTACTTGTAAATTTAGGTTTTTAATTTTGTTCTGTGTTTTCACTGTATTAATTTGTGGCTTCTGATTTGTGATTCTAGATTCTACGAACTGACAATGGAGCTGGTCTCCAAAACGTTTTCTATAAAGATATGAATTTTTGTGGACTATTCTTTGCTTATAAATTCTTTGTATATTTCCCATATTTATGCAGGCTGGATGACTAAAAAATTAAAAAAATCAGTGCCAGTAATTTTATTTACTCAAATACTATAGTATAAACATGAATATATTAGAACATATCTTTTTGGAAAAAATCAGGGTAAACTAAATAGATGCATGTATTAAGTTTCATCTAACCAAATTAGTGTGACGAATGATGCTGTTATTTTGACTTCAAAATTTCATTAACATCTGGTTCCAGATTAAATGAGTCAATTGTAAGAATTGATTTAAAGTTATCACATATAAAAGTTATCACATATGTTTCACATACCTACTTTATTTTGGAAAATGTTTGTTCACATAAGTAGGTATGTTGAACCAAAAATGGATGATCAATATTTATTCATTTTATGAGTTCATACAGTGGGCTGGATGAAATTATGTGGCGGGCCAGATGTGGCCCGTGGGCCATAGTTTGAAGACCCCTGGTCTAGTGTTACCAGTACATTAATGTACTTATTTTCCAGCCTTGGAAAAGGTTGACCCTCCACCAGCCCTTGAAGTTTCCACCATCTCCATCAAA
>NW_025938872.1:0-4324 GCF_000764305.2 Hyalella azteca | reverse complement strand
ACACATGTGTGACTAAATGTGGCATATTGTGAGACTAATTCCGACAGTGCTTCAAAATCATAATTTGTAATTCCGACACCCGGTGTTAGAATTCCGACACCCTGTGTGAGCTGTGTCAGAATATGACACATGACTGTCAAGGCTGTGTGTCATAATTCCATCACTGCATCAGAATTAGTTTTTATGATTCTACTTAAATCTCTTTGTTTTCTTAAATCTCGTGTCTTAAATCAATCATCTATTAATTTATTTACCATTTAAAATCAGCAAATACAAGTATACTTGAACTATTCCTAATATATTCACAGACTTATTTAGAAGTCTCAAACCATAATATTCTTTCTACATAAACAGTTTATCACTATTTGGTAGAGCAAGGTCAACTATCAACTTTCACATGTCACGACATGTGTTTTGATGGTCTCACTAGGTGACGTGGACTTTCGATCTGTGGATCTTAACATTTTCCCACCAGACCTAGTGTTTTGTGGAAATATTGCACGCAATAGTATGACGTCACTATTTCAACCATCTATGCATGCGTGGAACTAAAACAAAGCTTAATATAAAGGAAAAAGTTGAGGAGTGTAGGAATCATAGTGGCAAACCAGAGATTTTTTAGAATCAGTTCATTTTTAATTTCCTCATTTACTTAATATTTAAACCAATTTCTTATGTATGATAATGCTGGTATCCAATATCCATGATACTTTACTTATCTACTTCTAGAACTCAATATGGAACTTGAGGAAGTGTCTAAAAAACTCTCTGCTTTGCCACTATGGTCGGAATTACCCACAGTGTCGGAATATGGTGCATTTACCCTATCTGGCCTATCAGATCATTCAGATGAACATACTAAAGGATTCCAATAGGATGTTCATCTGGTACTTTCAGACTCACTGACTGACTCAGTCTCCTAGTGAGTCTAGTCCCAAACTCCCTGTGTTAGTGAACCAGAATGAGATTAATACCCTTCAAAATTTGCCCAATCCCATCATATTGCATTTTCAGTTTTTCTATGTTAGTTAACTGCTCATTTGCTGAATTATTGTTTTGTTTTGTCAACAGCAGGCTGAGCACCCCAGCAACAGCAAGCTTATTAGAAGCTCTCATCTCACCTGGTGACCTGACCAGGCATAGAATATATCTGCTTGGTGAGCCGCAACTGAATTTTTTGAGCCGTGGTTTTTATGGATTTGCCAGCCGTGATTACATTTCTTCGAGCCGTGATTCTATTTCACCAAGCCGTGAATTCCATATCTTGGCCATGAAAAGCCATTTACAAGGCGCAAATTTATTTACAAAGTCCATGCACGGGTTACACAAATCTCTAATTTTACCCTAAAACAGTCAAATGGCAACAATAAAATTTGTCTTTACTGTAAGTTGATCACATGTTAATGCAGTCTGACCACTTTGACATGACCGCAACTATGCACGATCTTCAACAAAACGTTTAGTTGATTTGTTTACATTACAATGTTTATGTTTTTTCTGCAGGATATTTTGGTGGGAACGGTAAAGCAATGCGGATTGCGGAAGTTGAAAATTTTATGAAGTGACATGTTTGCACAAACCGCGATTTTTCAATCAAACAAAAATTTATGACATTCGAGCCGCGAGATTTCATACCTACTGAAATCATATGATATTAGAGCCGTGATATTTCAGACAAAAATAGGACTTTTCCTGCCCTGCACCTGACAACTGTCAACTGACAGTGGCAACTCACTGACAAGGCTTGGGAAACCATCAGGCATCAGCCATCAGGTTGGTTCACATTTTGAGCTTGAGAGTCCCTAAGTATATTTGCAGCATCACCAAGCTCAGCCAGCTGGTAGCTGCCCTGTCATCGGTACAGACTCCAAAAAAGGAGTTTCATTCTTCGCCTTGGCCCTTGCCCCTTGGGTTCGTCCGTTCAGACGTCCCAGATGAAAGGCTAGCCTAGCTGTTCATGTTTTTTCCTAAGTTTATTGACACCCCTCCCGCCCTATCTTTCTACATAGAATAAAATAATTATCTAAAGCTTATGTAGGTTCCAAGAGCGTTACTTACGATGATCTTTTCACACCACAGACACCGTCAATAATCAGTCACAATTTCTGCGTTCTACCAACTATTTTTTTTTTAATTGATTTTAAGACTTCGGGTATGATACGATCACACCTCCCGGTCTGAGCACAACTTGATTTTTCTCTGAGCCTTCCTTTCTCTTGCCAACAGTCGTTCACAGATTAATCTCTAGCTCACTCTCACCAGCCGGTGGTTGTTGTGTGAAAGAAGAGATAAAAGGATTAGTTACTGGGCGTCTTCATAGGGTGTTTACCATATTGCAGCTTAGCAGGTATTGTCCCAGCCGACGAATTGCTGCTGTGCGTATTTTCTGAGGGATATCTCCTCCACAAAGAGCTGACACAAGGTTCCAAGGAAGTGAAAGATTTTCCAAGTTGGAGCGAAACTCGCGCCTCTGATTTGTGTAGAGCGAACAATGCAAGATGAAATGATCAATAGTGTCCTCGACATTGCATGTAGGACACATGCTGGAATTGGACAAATTGAAACGAGACAAATGAGCCCTCACGCTACAGCAACAAACAACTGCTTCATCGCTTCTGCATCTAGGAACTAGAAAGAGCGTCTGATCAGTCCAAGTCGTTTATTGGCTTTATTAACTTGACCTTCAATATGCTTAGAAATTTCAACTCATTGTCGATATTAACTCCTAAATCCTTTTCCATTGTCGACTTTGACATCATCACTCTGTCGTTACAACCGTGTCTTCTCATCAGAGGTGGGCAGTAGCGCGCTACATGTAGCGGTAGCGGCGCTACATTACAGGCAATGTAGCGGTAGCGGTAGCGCCCGCTACATATTTAAGTAGCGATACGAGGTTTTGCCGCTACAGCGCTACCGCTACATTTATAGATAAATCCTTTAGATTTTACTTAATAGTATTAAAAATTATTTAAAAACCAGCATGATACATACATAATATAAATTACAGAATAAAACTGTACGAAAGATTTTGGTGTAATGTTGTCAACCTCAGCCTGTTACTAGTGTCAACATGTTAGTTGTTACTTGTTAAGTAGTTACCAGTTACAACTTACAGGTATTTTTAAGCGCATTTTCTCATTTATTGAAAAAATGCACTATTGTGATTGCCATGTCCGTCTGTCTGTCTGTCCGTCCGTGACTTCACGTTTTTGACGACGAGAAAATGCGCTCTCTGTCACTCACTGCAGCGAGTACTGAGTTATATTTTTCATGTTTCACTTTTCTTACAGTTATTTTTACACAGTTATTTTTATGTTTCACCTTCCCTACATGGATGTCTACTTTAATCCACGAATCTCAAATATAATCCACATATATATGCAAATTAACGACTGATTTTTTATATGTATAGGTGGATAATTTTTGAGATTGGTAGATTATAGTAGACATCCATGTAAGGAAGGTAAAACATAAAAATAACTGTAACTTTTATTTACCGTATCTAACCCGTACTAGGTCGGCTAGGTTAATTGCAATAAAGTTGCATTGTATGTTTTGAAAATGTTTCATTATCATTAAATGTTTATGAGTATATCCCAATAGCAGAACAATAAATATTTAGAGATTTCCAACAATTTTGGCCATTGTAGCGGCTAATGTAGCGGCGCTACATTTTGCTGTATCGGTAGCGGTAGCGCTCGCTACAATCTGGTGGGTGTAGCGGTAGCGGTAGCGCCCACTACATTTAGAGCATGTAGCGGTAGCTGTAGCGCCGCTACATATCAAAGTAGCGCTGCCCAGCTCTGCTTCTCATACTGTAATCTTGCTGTTCATTATTCTTGCCAAGGTGAATAACTTTACATTTGTCAGCTTTAATTAAAACGCAGCTGCCACTTATGAGCCCAGTCAACCAGCCTGTCAAGATCAACTTGCAACTGTAATTTTGCGACGTATTCTTCACTGTATTATAAATTTTTGTGTCGTCAGCATACATGCCGCTCATGTGGGACACTGTCAAATGCCTTGCAAAAATCGAGGTACACCTTTTTTGTTGTCACAAAAATCGAGGTTGTCACCTTTTTTGAACAATGGTGTCACTTGAGCTTCTTTCCAGTCAGCCGGCAAGATCCTTTCGTTCAAAGTTTTTCAAAAAAATGACGTCAGAGGGCCGGCTAGGACAGTTGCTAAATCTTTGAGTAATCTGGGGTGGAAGCCGTCCGGTCCACACGACTTGTTTGGATTTACGGCAATAAGGCGCTTGAAAACCTCTTCTTCTTGTATGTCAAAACTTGTTAATTTAGAGCCGACTGGGCGCTCCTCAATA
>NW_025938871.1:0-508 GCF_000764305.2 Hyalella azteca | reverse complement strand
ACGTCCCTGTAGTGCATGAGCACCATCCTGGATCTACCTGTGAGCAAAACTGGAAGCCCAGCTAATAGAACCTTCAAGAATCATTGACATTTAATACTGAAACTTTCTGCCGAGTCCAGGTGTAACGAGTGGTCATCTTCCGGCTACTTCTTCACCTTCAAGCCGGCTACAACAACAACTAAAACAATTTATGAAGTTCGCGATTATCCATCGTCACGCTCGGTGTGAGGCGAGTGGTGAAGAACCAAGTCCTCAAAAAGTTGTCAGAAGCGGTAGATTATAATTATCCACCGTACATTGCATTAGTTGTTGTCAAAAGCTTATAATTGTGTTTTTTACTATTGTCATTTTACTCTTTTACCTATAACCAGAGCTGGGCAGCGCTACTTAGAAATGTAGCGGCGCTACCGCTACCGCTACATGCTCTAAATGTAGCGGGTGCTACCGCTACCGCTACACCCACTAGATTGTAATGGGCGCTACCGCTACAGTAAAATGTAGCGCGCTA
>NW_025938870.1:0-9999 GCF_000764305.2 Hyalella azteca | reverse complement strand
AATGATAAATATTTACTGGAAAAACAGTAACAGATGACTTACTTTTTCTTGTAGTGAGGCAATAGCTATCCTGAAATTTGACAAATGGTTGTTCCATTTCAAAGAGAGCAAATGGCTGCTCTGGCTGCTTTCATCTAAATCATTAGTCATTGTGACTTGATAGCATCCTATAATTTTAGGAAAATGTACAATATTAACAATAAATTTCTGAAATGTATGAACAACACAGGTAATTAGAAATTTTTTATGCACCTTTAAATAATTTTTCAACCATAACTATCTAGTTATACATTTAATTTAACTTAGCTTTTGATAGACAATTAGGGTTGAAATTTCAAAATATTATCAATAAATATCAAATAAAGGCAATGTATGTAAATAAACAAAACACTCATTAAAAACGTTGTTTACAAATGAATTTTACCAATGGTCAAATTCTGTGATCAAATTTGAAATAAATTCAAATTTTAGGCCTCTAAAACATGAAATATAAAAAGTTATTAGGAATTCTTCAGTATAGCTCTTAGCAATATTCAGATGAAATTGGTATTGTGCACATGTGCTTAAAAAATCCATAAATATGACATCATTTGCCACATGTCAGATTCAGTGCACAAAGTTTTCCTACCACCTATTGTTCTGCAAATGATTTCACAAAACTTCTGTCCAATATTCCACATTGGGGTTTTATTTAGTAAGCCACTCTGAAAAATTAAGCAGGTCAGTACAATAAAAATGTCTTTGGAATAAAAATTAATGGGAAAACACAATGGGATAAAAATGCCTTTGCTTGTGGTCAATTTCACCTATTTTAATGTCATTTGCCTTAAATTAATCATAAAAAAATAAGAAAAATTATACATTTTACCAGAAATTTTTTGGAAATGCCTGAAAAACCAGTTTTTTCTTACAAGTTTTTTAATATTCTGCCTGATATTTGCAATTAGCCTGTGGGTATAGAGATTCAAAATCCTAACTCACCTTCAGAAATTTTTTTTCTTGTCAGAAAATGTGATGAATTAATTGAATTAACGATTCCAACAAATTTTTTGTGGTTTTGAGAATATATTTTTTATACATTACTGGTAGTAACTGAGCACCATCATTGACCTGACTGGGAAATTGGCACTGGCAGAAACCTGAAACCTCCTCTTGAGTCCTCTATATAAATTGGACAAAATAGCCTGGGAAACTGACCAATTTCATCTATTACTAGTCAGGATTTGAATCTTCCTACATGTTTCTGAAATCTTGCAGCTATACTGTGAGTCTGTGACAAATTTTCAATACATTTGGAAACTTGCAGCCAGATTGTGCCCTTTTGTTAACAATTAGATAGGGGGTAATTCATCTGGCAAGAATCTCATGGTTCTTGAAATGGCAAGAAAGCTCTAGTTGTGGCCCTCTAAAGGGAGATGTTTACCAGTCTTGTTGCTAGTATGGTCAATGGTGTTCTATCAAATTATTAAATAAAAAGTAAAGAAAATGGTCTATTCTTGTCTACAATTTTCAAAAATAACCTGTGAAATACTTTTTTTCCAGCAATTGTTGGAAACTTCTGCCCAGTGCCCAATATTCAAATCTTTCCAAGCAGACTGAATTTGAAACAGTGCCTGGTGAGAAAAACTTTCAATTTTCAAGCAACAACTAGAGCTTTCTCAGTATGTTTGGAACTGTAAAATTCATGCTAGCTAGATGAATTACCTCTCAACTGAGTCTCAAGTCTCATTCAATTGTGAATTGTTAACAAAAGATCACAATTGCCAAACTGGGCTGCAAGATTTCAAACATATTGAAAATTTGTCACTTTGGATTGGAATGCAAAAATTCAGTAACAGCAGGAAAAATGAAAAAATTTCAGCTCCCAAAAAGGTATACGTAATAGTAATACTAATAGATATGCTAAGAGCCCAGCGGCAGCAGCCCGGCGCCCGCAACAGTGAGACCTGAGTAGCAATTTTTACTTTTAGTCACACATTTTTAGTAAAAGTGTAGAAGAACATATCTAAAACTAAAAGAAAATTACAGAATTCAAATTTAAATTAAACAAAATTTTGCACCATTATTATGCAACTCTGCTCTGATACTTAAGTTAATACATATGTAATCAAAATCAACTATCATTATGTTGGCCCTTGAGTTGGCACCTTGGCAGCTGCCAGCTGGTATAAAAGGGCAGTGTGCTTCCTACTGTCACTTTGCTAAAGTAAATGCTAATCTTGTAGTTGTTCACAAATCACAATCACACAACTGACATGAGCATGTGGCTGTGGGATGTGGCCACTTGGCACTTGGCACTGGCCAGTCACCAGTCAGCCTGAGTCAGGCAGTCACCAGTCACCAGTCACCAGTGACCAGTGGGGCAGTGGCTAGGCTATGCAGATCAACAGATGCACATGCTTCTTCAACTAAATCAACTGATTTGTTTAATTTGTACATAGATTGTAATCATTGTAGTATGATTTGTACTGCTGTGGCATTGTCATTGTGCAAACATATATGGCTTGCACTTGCAGAGTGGATATTCCAACAATTCCATTCAACTCGACTCTCATCAGTCTCATGTCTCAAGTGTCACTCAGGTTGACAGCAGCCTTGCGATATTTTTAGACAAAATTATATTTTATGAAGGACTCATTTTTTTATGATGCAACTAAAGTGTCATTGATGTATGCAATGATCATTAGGATTTAAGAGAAGAGTCGGAATTCAACTTTCAAGACGTTAGACGAGCAAAAGTCCATGGAACAAAACCTTGCGCCTTACGCTTACAGTACGCTCGCCGAAGCCCGAGTGGGACAGTGGGGACTAATAAAAATTTTTAGGCCATTTGAATTTTGAAGCTCTATTGATTCGGTTTTCTATATAATGCTTCATCAAGTGAAAAAATATTCAAGTAAATCACGTTAAATTCGTTTTGGCGTTGCTCAATCTGGCATGTAGCAACTGTTCTGCATCTATAAAGGCGGTATTCAATCGATCACGGACAGTTTGGTAGCAAATAGTTCATACTTTTGAGGTCCGAAAAAACGGATGGTTTACGTAGTTGATTGGATACAACCTCGGTAAAGTTTGGCTCATTTTAGCTGTTCTCTTAAATCACGCACTACATTTAGGCAATAATATTATTTGAATAATTATGTAAACTGTATACCAAAATTAATTTAAAAATCATTTCATTCAGTTGTGTTTGTGGTTAGGCACAAGCTGCGTTATTTCAGAACGATCTATCGTCAATAACATATAACTCTGTACGTTTCATGACGCAATAAACTATTATTAAAAAGTTCATCCAAATATAAGCGCAGATTTATAAATTCATAGGCTAGTCACCAACTAAGTTCTATAATCACTCGTTAATCACCAACAAGTCTGTCAAATAAAACAAAAAGCGTTTAGTATTGCGTCCTAGAGCTAAAAACTTGGTGTTCGTGATCACTTGAGATACACAGAACAGTTATAGGATGAACATCACGGTATACGTTTTCCCCAAAAGGGTTTCGTTTCTGCTGGTAATGGCTTGTCCTACGCTGTAGTCACAGCATAATTTACAAAAAAAAAAAAATCAAGAACTGCAC
This sequence comes from Hyalella azteca, assembly GCF_000764305.2. Lineage (NCBI taxonomy): Eukaryota > Metazoa > Arthropoda > Malacostraca > Amphipoda > Hyalellidae > Hyalella > Hyalella azteca. The sequence continues at coordinate 6,421 of NW_025938870.1, read as the reverse complement.
TGACAATCGTTATAAAGCAAGCCATCCACAACGAAACTTTATTCAAGTGAATATTTACATCTTTTGACGATTTTTGATAACTGACGATGGAGGGGAGCTGGACTTCGAAACGTTTCCTTTAGAGATACTATGATTTTTTGTGGAGTTTTCTTTGCTCTAAAGTTTTTAGTGAATTTGCGATTCATGCAAACGAGTGACATTATCACTTATTACTTAGTAACATTATTACTTGATTATTAAGATACTGCTGGCATGCGAAAGATTTTAACAAAGTCGTTCTGATATTTCTTGGGGTCGCCTGCCGAAGGCCACCACTGCCCTGGATGCAATGGACCATCATGATTCCTGCCTTCCGGAACGTTGACAATCGCTATAAAGCCAACCATCACCAACGAAACTTTATTCAAGTATAAATTTACATTTTTTTGAGCATTAAATTGCTGGTGGCATGCGAAAGATTTTAACACAGTCTTTCTGGTATTTCTTGCAACGTCAAGAGGGAGACTGTGTGATCTGTCAGTAGTTGCACTTGGATCTTCTTCGAATATTCTGCTGAGTGTAGCAAAAATCCTAAGTCAATGTAGTATGCAATTATTTCTTAAATTATATTCTACCTAAGTCACAGAAAAAATGAAACCAACTTTGAACTAGCCCGTTTTAGTATTATTCAGAAACTTGAGCGTTTTTAAGGTTACGAGGCATCCAAAAACATCAATTCTCAGGCAATAGCTACTGCATGAAGAACTTTTATACCAAATTTGAGGGTAAATCCTTCAACATTATGTTTGAAGCAATTTAATTCTGACTCTATATTGACTATAATTTGATCCTGCGACGCTTCTAGGAATGTACCAACTACAACAACGATCTTTAAACAGGAAAGTAGGTATTCTCAAGACCTTTGTGAGACGTCAAAATTAGTATTCAAAGATCTTTTTGATTTTGTTAGGCTGCAAAGCGCCTCTGCATGCGCTTTGAGGCACTTGTTTCTCGTGTGTTGCCCCTAGTTTCAACGGGCCTTTAGAAGCCGTCGCGTGAGGTCTGCGAAGACGGATAGTGGGATCACCTTCAACAACTCGAGTCTGTACGTCGTTTTTATACTCTATATTCTAACCTTTAAAAATGCAACGTCGGGAACAACTAAACCCTGACTAATAAGGTCTTCCAGTTTAAAAATACTCGTTTCTCTCTTCATTTTGTTGGATTAACCGTCATGGCAAATATTCCACTTCAATTCATATTTTCTAATATTTCAAAGAATAATTGAATGTCGTCTGGAATCCATTTTGTTGGATTCCTCTTAGAAACATTATCGTTCAAACAAGCCATGATTCACTTGACCCAAGATACTTCACAAGAGCGGCACAGATGCTCTCACCATGGCAGCATCAGCGCTACTAGCCACTTCTCACAATAACTCACATCTCCAGCGCAGAAATCAACACATCGTTGTTCCTCTCGGCCGCGTCCCGGGCACTTGCCGGAGCATGCCTCTGAAGCGGCTGAACCCCCCTATACACAAGGATAGTAGCGTGTACAGTTCAAGCGGCGGATGAACTAGCGGCTAGTACTATCCCTGTGTACTGGCACCTTAAGCATGCTCCAGGAAATTAATTTTTGTCTCCGCCAATCACTGAATTAGGAACGAGCTCTCAAGAAGTAGGAACAAGTAGAGAAAATATCTACTTATTCCTGAGGTTATCACTGGAATTGTCGAAAACGAACAGAAACACGGCGAGGTGATGCTAAGGATAACCTCAATCAAGGTTCAGTGATTGCAGAGGCTGACTTGCTACCGTACACCAAGTTACGATTAGAAGTCAATTATGTAGCCAAACCACGCGCAAAAATGCAGGTTCGTAACGTATCAAGAATAATTGTCAGAATTCAAGTCAGGAAATAGTAATAACTCTAGATTTCATGGGTGGAACTTGCATGACATTTGATTGATCAGGAGTTACTCGAGAAAACTATGCAAGAAAGGTTGCCTTTGGTTAGTTTTCATGATATATATAATTGGTTTCATGATTTGTGATATCAGAGGCACATTCCAGCTTAGTTCTTTCAAGGAAATACGAGTAATCAATGTTGCCATGTATTAGGCAACCTCGCTAAATTGCAAGATGAAAAAAAATTCTTAGGCATATTGTTAAATTAATTTTCTTGCGATCTGTAAGAGATTTGATGTAAATGTTGACACATATTCAAGGGACTGGAATGCAGCCATAGATTCCGAGGTCATGTTCAGTACTAGTTGCTGAAAATTTCCCTACGTAGAAGTAGGCAAGTCCTAGCTGCTAGCTGTTTAGTTTCACAATTCACGGGTTGCGGCTGTGCGACAGCACGCCGCCGGCACTGCTTTGGTAAGGATCGTAATATGTATCATGGGTATAAATTGCCGTTTTTTTCTTTAAATATTTCTGTTAAAATATTGATCGGTTTTTTCACGATTGTATCGCCATTCTATTATAGTTTAAGTTTGTTCATGTGTTTGCTAGCTAATTTGTTTAGTAAAAACGGTTTGCGGTATGTTTAATAAAGGACTAAATTCGAGAAGTATTTGACAACCTGCAACGAGGTTATTCATCAGTGACGGAAATGAATATGAAAGACTGCTAGTAAATAACTGCTATTGTAGAGGCCGTATTTAGTCAGGCTCAAGCACGTCATCGATTAGGCTTCACGGTTAATTTTTTTTTAACACGTGAAAATAATCGTATGGAGGAGGAGGACACATACTCGGCATAGTCTCCGGTTTAGTTGGCGCGTAATTTCATTGCTCTGAAAATGGGTTAAATAGAGAATAAATTTCCACTGGAGTAGTGTAAATTTTGTACATGAAAATCTAGTGTATTGTTAGAAATAATAACACATGGAGGAAAATCAGCTCTGAAGTTCATTGTCGAGTTTTTGTTAATGTTGGGCGGGGATGTCGCCACCGAGCCACGGGCTCCACCGGCATGAAAACTGAAGCTGCAAATGGAAGTATTTAGACCGATGACTGAGCAGATTCCCAAAAGTTTGGTTGTATTAAACACGTCATACCTGCTGCTGGATGCGTGAAGCTTCATTGTACTGATAGGTTGAGCTCGAGGAGCAGGCCGCTGCTGTCCCCGTGTCAGCTATCATGGTGACTTCATCCTCCTGCCTCACTTGGTATCTGCCTCCTTGCTCAGTTGAAACTGATAGCGAAGTAGATTTTTTCTTTGTAGATTGTAGTATTATTTATTTGGTGATTTCAGCACCAACTGAAGCACAAACTGAAATTTTGGTGCAATTGACGACATTTCTATGTGGTGATAAAAATTGTTAGTTGTGTATTCTGTAGCACAATTGTATATGCCTTAAAACTTTTCCCGGAATTGCCACGCTCGTCGTAATTACGACGACTACCGCTGCCTTTCTCTGCATTTCTACAATGACGAAGACCTGCACGATCGTATGAGAAACACTCTTTCAAACAAACTAATAGCTACAGTGGACGATCCAAAATGGAGTAATATGTGGACAGCAAAAAGCTGGCAGGGTAATGAGGCTGAATCTCTCATGGAACACGACAGCGACGCTGTTCTAGTCCATTCACTAGTCAAATTCTGTGCTCCAGAACTGCTAGAAGCCTCTACTTCATCAAATTTAGTGAAATCAATAATTGAATATGCCGAAAAAAATGAAGGTCCCTATCAAGTCAAGCGATTCCACATCCGAACGCATGTAGAAGTACGGGGGAACCTTGGAACTATTAATTTTTTCCTGCATGGCCAAGAAAAATGTTTATACTCTGAAAAAAGACGCCTCGGTTCCCAATTCATACACGTGGAAGTTGACGCAAGTTTACAACAAGCCATTTAAGCCTTCATCTTCCAATCTCTTTAACTACATTTCTCTTCTTTATCATTACGACGAATCAAGTCCTGCTAGCAATCACTATGATGTCATTATCTCAACAGATGGAAGTGATTGTCCACCTCCTAATCTAGCTATATCTTATACAAAGGATGGTGCAACCTTTACTTAGTTGATTTATGCCAAGGAATCCATCTCATTGGACTAGTCGAACCTAGTTTAACTAATGTAATCAATGGAAAAATTAACTGTCAGATTAACATTTTTGAATGTGTCGCATTTGCAAAGGATGAATATTTTTTACATTATGTATATCTTTGCACTTCATAAGAAATGGCTGTATGTATATTCAAATTCTATTGTTTTGCTGAATTGCCTTTTGAAGTCTGATTTGAATTTAATTGGTTCAATTTGGGTATTTTTCAAGAATATCATCAAATCTATTAGCTCAAGTAGCAGTTCTTCATAACACATTTTAAGTAATTTTTCAAAAAGTACTCGATCCAATCTTCTCTCACATTAGAGCCATAAAGTTATTCATAATTACATTGAAGGTATGGTAAACTTAGATTTATAATGAAAACCCCAATGTAATAGTCAACCTACTCGCATGTGCATGGTTAACAGTACGTGTACCTATACAACGTACTTCTACAACCTATATGCCCCGTATGGTTTAAGAACATTGAAATTGTCTTTCCTGTTTTCGTTGTTAGAATGTTGGTAGAAGATAGTACCGATAGTTCAGCAGCACTGCTTCTACTTTTTATTTGTGAATGGTTATTTCATCTCTAATACAGTGTGAAGTATTATGCATATTTTGTTCATTGCATTAAATGTGTCCTTCATTTCGTTTTTTTCGTCCCTTTAAATCGACATGATGAGTCAATCTGTTTATAGTGGTTTATTACTGTTACGCTTTTATGTTTTCGACACTAATCATTCCTAAACTTGTGGTATGTTGCAGAAAGTATGCTTGATTTTGTTCTTTCTGCTTGGTTTAACTAACAAAAATTTAATACGTTGGCCTTCAGTAAACACAGTCAATTTTTATTTACTTATTTGTTGGTATAGTACCCATATTTTTAGTTTACTATGGGGTATTTTTTTGGGTTTGGTGCGCTATAGATGTACTTAATTTCCAGATGTTTCGTTGCATCATTGATATTCCATTTAGGATATTATTCTGGTATGGATATTATTCATACGATCAGTGTTTGTGCCTTTCCGGGATATTATTATTTATCTCATAACTAATTAGTTATTAATGAATACTTGATTTATTTTCTAAAGTCAGGTTGCATTGCGTCAGATATTGCTTGAGGCTGCCTGTTGTAAAATTAGTTCGGGGAGTCTACTTTAGCATCCTGGCAAGGGTTTCCGTCTGGGTTCAGTAACACAGTATCGGGGAAGCAGTTTCTTCGGTTGACGGTGTAGTTTGGGCACTCTGCTATCACGTGCATCACTGTCAGGGAGACTTGACAGTCGTTGCAGAAAGGCATTGGGCGATGTTCCATAAGGTTTTTGCGGGTGAGCCGTGTGTGTCCGATCCTTAATCAACACAGTGCCACTGCCATTCGATTTCTGGTAGGACGAGTTCCAGGTTCGTACGCTGTCTTGCAGAGATCGCAACTTATTTCCCTCAACATTCTGCCATTGATTTTGCCACACTCTACGGATGGTATGGTCACGGCTTTGGATTTCTTCATTGAAGATCGCCATGTTTGACGTCGCCGCCCCGATTGCCGTCTCGTCCGCCCACTCGTTTCCACGCACCTCCACATGGCTCCGCACCCAGCAGACGCACACCGTAATTCCCGCCGTCTCCATCTCTGTCAGCCTCGTCAGGATATCTATAATGATGGAGTGTTTGCTATTGTATAATCTCAGTGCCTGTACTACACTTTTAAGAGTCAATGAATAAGGTAAATTATCCCCTGGTAGGTTCACCACGAGGTTCGGGGCGCTAAGTACTCCGAGAAGTTTTGCGGTGAAGAGCGATGAGTTAAGTCCCGTCCACACGCTCAAACTTATCGCCAGCCTTGGATGTCGTGCCAAAAATGACCGACAAGACGGAAGACTGACGAGCAGACTGTCACACGACAGAGAGTAGAGCAGAGATGCTACTGAAATGCTTATCGATTTATAATAGAGAGGCACCTTACATATGGCAAGTAAAAAGTTCTGTTTACAAAGATGGAGTCTTGAGAATTCAAGAATTAGAAAAAATAGGTAAGGAGATGGAGAAATTAGATCCATCCACGAACATTGATGAAAATAAAACTTCCTAACTTCTTATTAAATGATTTTATCAGTTTATCAACATCACATCGTTGTCCCTCTCGGCCGCGTCTCGGGCACATGCCTCTGAAGCGCTACTATACGAGGCCTGCAGTAGCGTGAACAGCTAAAGCGGCGGTTGAACTGGCGGGCAGTACTGAGTACTGTCCCCGTGTACAGGAACAGATATGATTTTATATTATCGCGGCTTACCACATCTTGCGACTACGAATTCTTGCCGACCCTCGCCTTCGCGCCTTTATTGGCTAGTCTGAAAACACTCTCAGTTTTTTAACAT
>NW_025938869.1:0-357 GCF_000764305.2 Hyalella azteca | reverse complement strand
TAATTATGAAAAAAAGAAGTAACCACCTTATTATCGCGTAATACAAAATTCGCTCAACCGATTACAAAATTATTGTCTTACAGGATTTAGGCTTCCAACTATTCTTGTGGAAGGTGGTAAATGAAACCTAAATAACAAACAACTGAATTTTGCCATTTATGCACGAAAAAAAGATGGTGGATATGAAATAATACCTTTCAAGCAATTTAACAATCATTTTATTAGATCTACTTTTATCGGCATTGATAGCTACAAGTGTATAACTCGTAACATTAAATCCAAGTTGAATTCAATAATTACAAACAAGAATATCAATCATTGGCCCTCGAAGATGAAAAGTACAAAGAGAAATTAGCT
>NW_025938868.1:0-1457 GCF_000764305.2 Hyalella azteca | reverse complement strand
GTGGCTGTGACGTAACGGCGCTGTTATGTCGGGCGCTTATTTTCAAAAGTCGCGAAGACGCCAGGCTGTGTTTAATACTAGCACGCAACAGTTTGGCTATTTGCCCACGGCTGTTGCTTCAGCGGCTTGATGTTATCTGGCTGATTGATTCATTTCCAGGAAAGGAAATGGCACTTATGGCTTTAAGCACTTAATCACACAGGCTAATATGCCCTCTTGCGTGATTACGAGCGGAAAGGAATAGATATTGAATTGTGAGCAAGGGCTATGCAGTGGTCTATACTGCGTCCCCTAAATGTCCCTAACCTTTGTTCATTCGAATTGATGCGGGTGTAAACGTACGTTGTTCCAGCAGCAGGGATACTGCATGGTACGATGGTTAAGAGAGTCGAGCGAATAGAAAAATGTATGATGAACATGTATATGTGTGCATGGTTGATGCTCAAACTCATTTAACAACGAACACACTTCATTTCTGATCTTCGAACAAAAATTTAATCGCAAAATTAAAATTTTTGTCCTAAGATAACAACCCTTGGCGACGTGGAGAGAAGTAACTATTATGAAATTAGGGGCCCTTCGTGATTAGGGCCCTTCACTACAGGTACTTGTTCAAATGCGTCGGCCTTGACCTTTTTTACCTAATTATTCGTGCGCCCAAGCAGTGTACGGACGATATTATATTAGCTCCTCTTCCCAGAACGGCCAGCGGCCAATTTCAGTGAGCAACCGCTAGGCAACCGGCAGGTCGATCCACGGTCACGTAGTGGAGACGGCCGATGTTATTCAAGACGGCAGCAACGAGTCTAAAGATTTGGAGGCAGTGTTTATGAGAAGGGTGGAAGGAGAGGAGGGAGGATTGATTTTGAAAGATTATTTTAGTACCATAAACTTTCAGATGTAGAGCTAGCTGATATCGTAAAATATTTATCCAAATTAGTTAACGATTAAAATTTTTATAATCATGAGGTTACATGATGGATAACTGCAAACAGACGAGACCATGCGGTCTCTGTGTGTCACGTTCATTTCAACGTGTAAAAATAGTATCAATATATCGTTGACCGAGGAGCTCGAGATAGTAACTTTAAACTGTAGAGTAAATATAATGTAAAATGTGTATCGTAGTATGCAAATTATCGAATTGCCTGCTAATTCCGGAAAATTCAAGTCCGGCAGCGGCAACGCACCCTATGCGCGCGCAGTTGAAGTTTGGAACGGCAACGAGGGAAGCTGTGCCAAATTTATTTCTGTGCTTCTATGTGTTAAATGTGAAATATGTGTATTTACTGGGTGATTGAGATTTTTGAACGAGCAGAAACTGTTTGTGAGAATATCAGTGATTACTTTTTATTCCTGAAGCTGTTGTGTGAAGTTGTACGTCACTTAGTCAAGATGGGCGCCTCTAAGCCAGCGGCATATCACAGAATGTCCGTTATATTTGAATTATTTGTTCA
>NW_025938867.1:0-326 GCF_000764305.2 Hyalella azteca | reverse complement strand
TTAAATTACATAAAGACTATGAGAGGCAGAAGCCAGCAATTTATGGTGAGTGAAGCTAGAGTATAGACATGTATTTTGCATGTTTCAATTCAAGTGTAATTTAGCTAGTAAAAAAATGGCATCATTTATAAAAAAAAAGTGGTCTAAGTTACCCCATTTTACGGTATTTAAAGCCTGTCAGAGTACCCCTTCCAATTTTTTTATTTTTTGGTTAAATAACTCCAGGTTTTGAACTTTTGATGCATTGTAGTAGAACTCTTCTAGTTACATATGCAAATGACAAATTTTAGGAAAGTGTCATAGTTTGCAAATGGGGGGTGCCGCCC
>NW_025938866.1:0-441 GCF_000764305.2 Hyalella azteca | reverse complement strand
GCAAACCAGAGATTTTTTAGAATCAGTTCATTTTTAATTTCCTCATTTACCCAAGATTTAAACCAATTTCTTATGTAAGATAATGCTGGTATCCAAGATACTTTACTGGTCTACTTATAGGACTCAAAAATGAGCTTGAGAGAGAGTCTAAAAAACTCTCTGCTTTGCCACTATGCATCCTCGTATTGTTAGGGACGCTCGCCGCTTCCATCAGATCTTAAAATGTAAAAGTTTAATTGATACAGATTTGTATGAATAATGCCATTCAATATCGTTAGCTACATTAAATTGAGGGTGAAACATGGGAATGGCAATGATTAATTTATCTGAAGTAACCTTTACAAAATTAGCGTCAAACAAGCAAACGGATGTCATGTCAACCGGAACACGTCTCAGACAAATTTACGGCCGGTCTCGTGGCCGTCAGTGTACCTGGAATAT
>NW_025938865.1:0-1376 GCF_000764305.2 Hyalella azteca | reverse complement strand
GGTGATATTTAAGTGTCGCACTTAAATAAAATTAAATCTTTCAACCAGAGGATGACCGACTAACGTTCAAGAAAATGTCTAATAACATAGTTAAAATTCGGCAATAGAGTATTTTCGCCGGTTCCACAGTGCATTGTGCGTGCAGTCAATAACAAGGACTGTTTGATATTCAGCTGACATAACAAACCTGCGGGCTTGAGCGTCTGGCGGGCTGGGGACTTTATTGGATTTTTTTTAACGAGTTTGACAGATTTTTTGCTGGAAGCGAATGAGTTTGACGCGGTGAAGTTGGACGCTCAGAAATCAAATAAAAATGAGGGAGGGTTCGAGGGTAGGTTGTTGACATCACACGCTGGTAAATAAAATTATTTTGTACCAATCTCATTTCGGGCGTCAGGATTTTAATATTCAATAAGTCATACATTAAAGGATGAATAAAAGTATTACAAGTTTTGATTTCTGGTTAAATTTTCTGGTAAATTAATAATTATAATGTCGATTATTTCAATCAAACTGCAAGCTGTTTGAATCCATTTTAGAATTTATGAACGATCCTAGTAAAACTGGTATTGGGAACGATCCGAATTAATTTTTCTTAGAGCGATATAATTATTTGGCATTAATGTAGGTCTTCTCTTTTGCTTCCCGATAATTAATTAATTATTGAGAATTAATTACTCATTAATAAGAGTTCCTTATTTATCGCCTCTTAATAATCCTTGCATTCCGCGTAATCTGGTCACGCCGAGACTCGCTAAATTGAAACAAAATGCGGCGTGGGAGAAGCGCAAATGAATCTCATTGTGGTGAAAAGAATTCAACCGAGAACATGAACAGATGGAATTACAGATTAATTCTAACAACACAACTAACAATTCTTAGAATATAATAGAATAGATTGGAATTGAAGTGTCGGCACTGAAGAAATAGGCCCATGCATGGCCTGTTGCTGATTCTTGTACTTTTCGTGACTTGATTCACAAGGGATCCGGCCTTTGGAACCCGATCTTTCCATAATTATGGATCACACACGAATTTAATGAACATATGTCAATTCTCTTTTTCTGTATGCCTGATCAAAACAAAAGAAATCCCGCCTTTCCGATGACTGGCAGGAGCTAACAGCGGTTGACATAATTTTAAGTTTGTAAAATAGCATGAATCGCAATATTTTATAATTAATCATAAATAATTTTGAGTTCGTTATCATTAAGAATGATTCGTTAATTTGTAATAATATTTTTGTTAATAATTTCCATTCCGGATACTGTCTTATGTATTTTTTGTCTGTTATTTCTTTAACGAAAACTAAGCGCATGGGGGCTAGAGATGGCAGTGAAACAAAGTTAAGTTTCCTAAATTTTTCTTTTCTTTAT